>NC_080424.1:57719891-57862391 GCF_029873635.1 Malania oleifera | reverse complement strand
ACTACAAAAGTCACGATTCAATAGAAAAAAGAAAACATTGATAAGTACCAAATGATAGTATCTATTACTTCCATATCACTTTTTTTTTTTGTTTTTTTTTTTTCTTTTCTCTTTGACTGTCTCCTTCTTTTCTTTTTTTCTTCTTTTCTTTTTTTCTTCTTTTCTTTTTTCTATTTTGACGTCTTTTTTTTTTTTCAACATGGTACACGTCACAACACAAGAACAATGAAACAAAACAAAAGATAAAAAGAAAGAATAATAGCAAGAAACAAAAGATAAAAGATAGTAAACCTGATTTTAGAGCCTAAGCTCTAATACCAAATGATGCGAACCTCAATCGACACGCGTTGAGACCCATCAACCAATATTGGAATGCTTGCCCAAGAAAGCTAAAATTCAGATTTTTAATAGGAAACTCCAACCCAACGTTTATAAATGAAATGTGAACCGAAAGTATAAACAAACCCCGACCCAATGATTATAGCTTAATCATGAACCGAAGGTATAAAATTTGAATGCCACAAGGAAGAATCCTTGATAAGTTTGAAAGTTCTCTAAAGAACCAAAGAAGAAACAAATCCTCACTTTTTCTTGATTTCTATTCAATGGATTTTTGTTCTTACAATGAGAAGGCTATTTATAGGCATAGCCTAGGAGACAAAGCCTTAAACACTTCAAACCACTCTCAACAACTTACTAAGACTTCTTGCAAGATTACAAATTAAATATAATACAAAAGTCAAAGAGTCAAATCCCCTATTTGAATAGCACACCATTATTAAAGAGATTAACACATTTAAGCTCCATCAAAAACTTGGATTAAGTTTAGTAGACCTTTATATTTCTTTGGGCCAAGCTTGGAGTGGCCCGTTTTTGAATAAGCCCAAATATCTTGAATCAGCCCATGAAGTGCTCCCTTGATCTTCTTGGATCTTGCTCTAGTAATAGGCCTAACTGGAACATGCAATGGATCCTTTAACGATGCTTGTTGATTCTCATCAATCAGTGCTTGACTTGCTAGTAGGTGAAGGTTGAGCATTAGAGACCAACTGGACCGTTGCAAGCACTTCACATCCCCGAATGGAAGTGGGAGCACATTTCTATGGATTTTGTCACAGGGTTACCACCGGCACTTCATAGACAGGACGCCATTTGGGTAGTCATTGACCGATTGAAAAAAACTACATATTTTCTTCCCATAAGAGTTAAGTACTTCATGAGTAGATTGACAGAGTTGTATATACAAGAGATAGTCGAGCTGCATGGCATGTTAGTGTCCATCGTTTCGAATCGGGAACCACAGTTCATTTCTCAATTTTGGAAGATTTTACGAGGAGCTTTGGGTTCTTAACGGAAATTTAGTACAACATTTCATCCTCAGACCGATGGACAGACAGAGAGGACCACATAGATACTAGAAGACATGTTGTGGGCCTATGTGTTAGACTTTGGTGGTAGTTGGATCCAGTATTTGCCACTGGTCGAATTTGCTTATAACAACAGCTATCAGGTTAGCATCGGAATGACACCATATGAAACATTGTATGGAAGGAGGTGCCCATCTCCGTTATACTGAGACGATATTGGTGAATTGCGGATTTTGGAGCCAAAGATTGTGCAGCAAACTTCTGAGAAAATCAAACTCATCAAAGAAAGGATCAAAATAGCCCAGAATCAACAAAAAAATTATGCTGACACTCACTGTCGGGAGTTGGAGTTTGGTGTGGGGGATTATGTATTCTTGAGAATTGTACCAATGAAAGGAGTAATGAGATTTGGGAAGAAAGGTAAGTTAAGCCCTAGGTATACTGGGTCATTTGAGATACTGGAAAGAATTAGTCTAGCTGCCTACAAGTTACCATTACCTCCGCCACTGTTTAGGATCCATTACGTGTTTCACGAGTCTATGTTAAGAAAGTACGTCCCAATTCCTTTGCATGTGTTTAGTCATGAGTCACTGAAGCTTAGAGATACCTTATCATATAAAGAAGTGTCGGTTCAGATACTAGACTAGAAGGAATAGAAACTACGCACAAAAAAGATCCCATTGGTAAAAGTACTCTAGCGTAACCATGCAGTTGAGGAAGTTTCATGGGAACTAGAGGAGAAGATACATCAGAGTTACCCGTACTTATTTAGTGGGGCTCAGTATTAGCCAGATAAAGGTGATAGTTCTAGTAAATAACTGTTTTAGTTATTGATTTGTATAGCGTATGATAGTTGGTTATAACTTAGTTGTTTCTAGTTTTAAATTATGATTGGTTTATGAGGGAGTTTTGTTTGGTTAATTTTAATCTCCCAGAAGCTGTTTATGTAACCATGGTATTCCTCCACCACAAGTGAGGGTTATTAATAAATTTGGGACGGGGCCGCTATATGGGTGGCCGCTAGCTCTTTTTAGAGTCGGGTAAACAATTTAGTGATTTCCAAAAGAGATTGCAATAAGTAACGGTTAACAAATTTCGAGGACGAAATTTTTATAAGGAGGGGAGAATAAAGTGATTCCAAAAAAAATTAATCAATTAAATAATAATAATAATAAAATTTAAATAATATAATATAATATAATAATATGTTAATATAATATAATATATATATATATATATATATATATAAAGTAAACTTTCCTGAAGATTCAAGAAAGTTAACTGATTCATAGACCCCCTGAATATCTCGCCACTCTCTCTCTCTCTCTTTCTCTCTCTCTCTCTCTCTCTCTCTCTATGCACTCTCCGTCTCTCTCTCCTCTGTCCAACTCTCTCTTTCTCTCCTAATTTTTTCATTGAAATGTGCGTTGATTGAAGAACGCAAAATATCCCTAGGTTCCAATTTCAGTCACCAACGTTTTAACCAGAGTGGATTCGTCATTGGGACATCCTAGGAACCATTCCTGGGATAAGGTAAGGGGAATAAATTATGTGAGACATTTTAGAAATTAATTGATTAATTTAAAGCATGAGAATATGAAAATATTGTATATGATTTTCTGACTTATCAAACATATGAAAATAGTGGTTTTGGATTATCATATATTTTTCTGGGAAATTATTCTATTATGAGATATTACTTAAAATTTGTGTGGCATGAGAAATGATTTTGTTACTGTACAATAAACATGTGGGAATACTTTATGATGAAATGTGATTTATACTTGTTTATGAGAAATATTAAAAATACAACAAATATTGTGAAATGATGGAATATGATTTTATATTAGAATATGTGATGACGGTTTTATACTGAAATACAAACATATGATATTTTTGATACTAAGATATGTGACGATGGTATTATACCGGGAAATGAAATGACAATTTATATACTGAAATGTGAAAATGAGAACTCTGATGGACATATGATGTACATGAGAGCACGGTACCATTGCTAGTGAATGAGTTAGTGCAACCACACTACTCGAGGAGAGTGTTGGTAGTGGAACTCGATTGGGCTTGCAGTAGGCAAATCGTACTACAGATGCGTACAGTTTGACTTAGCTTGGAAGGCCAGCCATGGTTAAGTCCCGCCTTTGGGCTGCATAACCCGATCATGTGAGGTTATTACATGATGGTAATATAAGAATGTCCACTTATATTGGTTCCTCATTACAGACATGATGATTCTACTTTAACAGACATGTTGTGTTTTGTACACAGAGAAACTTATTGAGCTCGAGCATTTTTTTTTAGAAAAATATATGATTTCAAGTGTGTGTATGTGTATATATATATATATATATATATATATATATGGTTATGAGTACATTTTTCATGATTTCTCAGTTAAATTAATTATTAAATGAATGTGTTATGATACATTAAAATTCATGTTGCCACACTTTGACAATAATTTATTCTATCTTGCTGAGAGGTGTTTCATCCCTATAATCTTAACATTTCAGGAAATACCATAAATCAAGCCTAGGGAGCTTCAGCGCGGGATCTAGGAGGTTTTATTTAAAGTAAGTAACGGTGAGATACTGTTATGTATATAGGCAAATATTTTTTGTCTAGGGGATATGTAAAAATATTTTTAGGGAGTTATTTATGTAAATATGATGGTATTAGAACTCTAGTATTGTGTTTGGGATTATATGTATATGTATGTTTTTTCTACTTAATTTATCATGAGAGATGGACAGCTCACCCCGGTACCCCATTTCAGGTCGGGTTGTGGTTAAGGTATGGTATTAGAGATATATAAATATTATAAAAAAAATCGGGGTGTTACAATGAAGGTCGGTCGGCTGAGGCCATTTTGAGTTGAAAGGTTGGTCGGCTGGGGAATGTAGAAAAGGCAAAGTTTTTAGTTCGGTCGATCCTAGAAGCTGAGTTCAATAAGTGGTCGGTTGACTGAGCCAAGTCAAATCTTGACTTTTGGCCTACTATGTGTTCGGTCGACTTAGGCTTTTTAAGCCTGAGAAGATCGGTCGACCGAGCTATTCATAAAACCTAAGTTGCCTCAATTTTTGACCCTAAATGATATTTTAAAAAAAAAATCGTTATTTGATTTTAGCTTTTATGAAAAGGATTTTTTATTGAAGTGTTGGTCCCTAAGGTCTGCCTATGGTCATTCTGAGCATTCAATCATGTCACGTAGATGTATGCATTATTACAGACCAAAATATAAAACTAAAATGCAATACAAATGAAATCAAACGTCTTCTTCTTCCCCTTTGCTCTTTTGTCTTCATGGAATATGTCAGATTTAGCTTTAGGTCCTGTCTTGGTTTCCATGTTCTCTTGCCCTTATGTTTGTGCTGAATAATATACCTGTTCACAAGCTAAGTACACACATAAGATACTTGTGCTTTGTTACATCAAAACAGGGATCAGACTCGAAAAGTCCACACTTTCAATTTGCATTTCCAATGCATTCACTAACCACATTACACGCATCCTCGAGGTAGCTTTGTCGTCCTCTTCATCCTCTAGTGCCCGCTCTACGATGGAAGCTTGTAAGGAATTAAGTGATGACTTGTGGGGGCACTCAACAACTTTGTGAAGGTCTGGACATATGAAGCATGTATTCTTACCTTTATCATTGGGTGTGTTGGATGCTTGACATGACAAAGCATTCTTTGAAGTTGATGCCTTACCGTTGGCTCCCCCAATTTTGGGTTTTCTTTTCTTGAAAGACATTCCATTGTTTCCACCCATGCCACTCTCTTTGGACTAAGTGGATTATCTTCAACATAGTCAGTCAAGTGTTCGGTGGGAGCCTGTGTAGTAGACAAGTCTTGAACTCTTTGTTTATGAAGTTTTGTTCTTGCCCATAGTCAAGAAAAATAGAACAACTTGTCCTTCTCTAGCATATCTCAAATGTCCAGCATCAAAGAAGAATTTTTTTTTTTTTACATATTCCTTGATTGACCCACTATTCTTTTGGTCTCTTAGTTTTCTTCTAGCATTATACTCAATGTTCTCAGGAAAGATTTGGGCCTTGAGTTCTCTCTTCTAGTGTGCCCAAAAATCAATGACACAACATCCATTCTTAATCTCATCATACTTAGTGTGCTACCACAATTTAGCATCACCAACCAAGTACACAGTTTGCAATATTCACTTTTACTTGTTCTAAGTGTGTCCTTATAATATGAAAGTACTGCACCGTATAAAAAAAAAGTTCTCAAACTCCTTACCATAACAAGCACCCCTGTATACATTATGGTTCTTGTACCTTGGTCCTGCTAAACTTCGGAGTGTTAAGAGCTTTCGATAACAAGAACCATCAAGTTCACCTTCACAATGCATGCAAGGACAGTGTGGTAAAGGTTCTCTGACATTTCCACCATGGAACTTTATTGATATTTTTGCGATCCCTCTAATTCATCAACACATTTAGTAAGTTGGACCATCTCTTTATCCATATTATGGGTTGTTTGTCTTAGACTGTGCTTTTAGCACCCTAATTCTCTCGACATTGGTCGGCATAGTCTCTTACCAAAGCTTCCTCAACTCCATAATTAAGGCAATTGAATTCACACAACTAACTGAGCTCTGATATCAAGTGTCACAAGTTGAGTATTTCACACTTTTGTGAAGGGTCATGCGATGCTAGCTAAAGCACTCTTGCTTAACTAACTAGCCAAAAAGTTTACCACAGTTTACCAAGAAAACTTTAATTCTTTAACATTGGAAGTAGTAAGCAATTCATGAAAGAAATGGAAAACAAGTGGTAAGCGTCAAAGTAATGCAATTTATTAAAGTAGCGCCTCAATTAACAATGTGTCTCTAGCAAGAGAGGCAAGTGGGTTAAACACATTTACAATGACTAATGAGTTCTACAAATTGATAAACACTCACCCTACCCTAAAGAGCTTTGTATGCAAATCTCACTCTACCACTATGAAACATCAACTTGTCCAAGGAGTCATTCTCTTATTTTTAGCATAGGCCAAAACTTTATTTTAGAAGTAAACCTACCCTAGTACAAACATGATGGTAACCCACCTCATACACATGAGACAAGCAGTCACAGACAAGCATAATTCCTTGAATAAGCTTGGCTGGTGACGACAACTCAACATTTGTTGAAGGATTTTGGTCCATGTATTTGATTCCCATAACTTTTTTGGATAAAAAATTCCAACATATTTGATTTGAGCCTAAAAATATTATTAATTTCGGGAAAATGTCTTACAACCCAATTGAGTTTATTCTATATAATGATCAACCCAAAAAGATTTGACACACAATATTACAGTCTCAATCTTACATTATTTGTGCGAAAAAGGAAAAAAAAAATTGGTTATATTCATAACTATGGACAAACCCACAATTCACTAATTAGATTTAAATACATTAAATTAATTAATCAAATCAAAAGATTTTATTGAGGTTAATAGCTCAACACACTGAGTCATCAAACTGGTTGAGCCTAAAATCTCATCAATTTCTTTTAAAAAAAATTTATTACCACTCAATTGAGTTTAATCTATTTTGATCATCTTAAAATGATTTAAGATGCATAGTATTACAAATGAACAATATTACAGTCTCAATTTTATATAGTTGTGCAAAAAGAAATATTTGCTTGATTAATGAACATGAAAATTCAATAATTTGATTTAATTATATTAAATTAATCAATAATCTATTCAAATCGTTATTCTTGTTGACCGGTAGGCACCTTCTTTCCCCCGTTTTACACGTGAAAAATAATTGGATCCATCACATAAGCGGCGCCGTTTTTATGGCAAGGAAAAGTAGTAATATGATTAGTGGTGGAAAGCATGTTTCTTAATTTTATATTAAAGGCCAAAGCTAAATGGGCGGTTTGGTTGATGAAAAGCTCGGGGGCTTGCGGCCGGTGCACGTGTTGACAACCCAACAAATCCGTTTCCATAAGCTTTTGTGGCGCTGGAGCCACTAGGCTTTTAGACATTTTTTATTTTGGCTATTAAAAAAAATTAAAGAAAAGCATGAATGAACTCAGATAGGAAATTAAGTATCTAATAATTTAATGAATAAAATTTTGTTTAGTACATTATTAAGGTTTGATTTTTTTATTTTTAATTATATTGGATTTAATTTTCAGTTAAAATCATATTTGATACAAAAAAAATTACAATGTGGAATGAATTTCCTTTTCATTTTTTTTTCTTTTCCTTTCATTCCTTTACCTTTCTTTAAATAAAAACCTTGATCAAAATAAAGGCTTATAGTTTTCTCTCCTATATAAGTTTGATTTGTCAAAAATTTAGGTGTAGGTGAAAATTAATTTTTTTCCAAATAAACTAAAAAAGAATTTAAATACCCAAGTTACCTTTTGCATAAAAAATACATAAATTTATATTATTATTATTATTATTATTATTATTATTATTATTATTATAAAGTAATACGCCATTTTTCTCTCGCCTCAACTAAACAAACTTCTTCCAATTTTGGTCATATTCAAATTTGGCATTTCTCAATTTCATGTTTATTGATTTTGATTCAGTACTACCAATCATGTTAATACTCATTTTGTTTTTAATGATCATGAAAATAAATTCATAATGAACCTCCAAATTAAGCCATAGCAAGATTAAGCGCATTACACGATGTTTTTGCATTTAATTCATCATATCCAAACAAGAAACAACATCAACAATCTAAAATTGATGTTCTAATAAAGGATGAGTCTGATAAATCTATTCCTTCTTTGAGGAGTTTGATTAATTCTTATTTGAAAGAACCAAAGATGCATGTATTTTGAACTATCAAGTCTAATGGAACAAATCATATTGTGCCCTCCAATTTAAAATTTCCAAATTAGCTTGAAGAAATGGAATGACTTCTTGATTGGTAAATTCCTTGAAAGTCATCCCAACTCTCCTAACGCAAAAAAAACAAAAAAAAAAAAAAAAAAAACAAAAAAAAAAAGCGTTTTTGTGGTTTATTCACTTTCCAATGGATTATTGATCTTCAAATATCAAAATCTAGTTAATTGATAAACAATGGCTATGGAGACTAAAACCTAATTCATTGGTAATAATCCAATGCTTTTGTTTAATTTGAATTCATTGATTGAAAGGTTAAAACTTGGGAGAATTCTTACTTGGTGAAGTTTTTAATATTCCACTTATTTTCTAGACCATAGAGGGATTAAGTTGTATAGCCAATTGTTAAGTGCCAAGCTTGTTTAGTGTCATTATGCTTGCACGTGACCATTTGTGTAATGACCTGAAAAATAATGGCATTTAAATAATAAAGAGGGAGGGAAATGGAAACAGAAACAGAAGGAGGCAGCAGGCTTTGTCAACGAACGCTTTACGTTCGTGGACGACGTTGCACTTTGAATATAATAACCCAAAAATTTTTTACACAGGGTCTCGTCGACGAGGCGTGAGGAGGTAGGGTTCGTCGACGAAATTACTTGAGGACTCGTCGACGAGATGACGTGTCGCATCGACGAATCCGAACCTATAAATAGTTGAAACCTAGATTTTTTGATGAAAATTTAGCGTAAACTCTCTCTATCTCTCTTTCTCTCTTTCTAAAACACCTCTTCCTCCTTCTCTCTTCGATCCTGACCCCATTTCTCGCCATATTGAAGATTTGAGGCTACCACGACGCTCCTGGCAAAGTTCTCTGCAAGTCTGCTGGGGCTAATCGTGGGAGAAGTTGATTTGGAACATCCCAAATCCAGGGTGAGGTATTTTATTCTGATTATGTCTTCCTCGTAGTTATAAAAAATATTGTAGGTAAGAAAATACTGATATTTTGTTCTAGAGGATGTTGTTTTCAGGATGTTAGGTGGAGAACCCTACAGGTGTAGGGCTAGAGTTCAGTGAGAAACTTTTCAGATTTAAGGTAAGGGAAATATGTTATGCTAGGAGATTTACTTACATTATCAGAAATTATATATATATACCAGATATTATACATAATATGAATTTTTATAATATGCGTGGTCTGAGTTTATATTACTTGATGAAGAGTTTTATGCAGTTTTTCCAGTATATCAAGTTATACAACATATACAGATATAATATGATATTACATAGACAAATACACGTTTATTTACAGCTTTATTTAGATATATATATATATATATATATATATATAGATGTATATATAAATGTATACAGATGTTTATTCAGATCAGTATGAATAGTATTTATAGAATGTCATGTTTTTTCCTAAATGCCATAACACATAGTTTATACAGACAGATTATATATACAGTTTATAAATACATATTATACAGTTATAGCATCAAGATGCTACAATTACTCAGATATTACAGTATTTATAGTACAGAATTATAGCGTTATGGTTATTTTGGAAACATGATGAAAACAATATATATATATATATATATATATATATATATATATATATGTACTTATATAGTATCAGATTCCTTGTGGAAATATTACAAACAGATACAGTTTACAAAGCACGGTACCATTGCTATATACAGATAGAATGCAACCACATATCTCAGATAGTATGTGGGTACCGTCTAACCATGCTCGGAGAGGATGCAGCTCCCCAGTACACTGGGTGGAGGGGGCTGATTATATGAGGTAGTAGCCATTCCTGAATTTATGAGTGGATGCAGTTTGGCCAAACTGAGGTAGTGTAGAGTATGATGACTTACCTGGAGGGTCGAACAGTTTAAGTCCCTCCTACGGGCCGCACAACCTTGTCATGAGGGGTTAAATCATGACATACAGAGTCTCAGGGAAAGAGTACAGTTATGTATATGTATACAGTTTTACAACTTTTATCGTATATAGTATGATATATCAGTATGAATAATCAGAAAAGTTCAGACGGTACAAATGTTTTAAGCTACTATACATGTGTTTTACAGATTTGTTATATATATTAATGTTATAATTTTACGACTCGGTCGCCACACCCTAGTAATAACATATTTCCACTTACTGAGAGTTGTCTCACCCTATTACTATACCATTTTTCAGGGGCCAGCTAGACGAGCAGATCAGGCTCACAGATAGAGAGTTGACTTGCCTACCGTGGTTGTAGGGTAAGTTTGTGATAGGGTTTTGTATTTTTTTTTTTTGGGTAGACGATACTGGAGGGAGTTATTATATATGGCTATGTTCTGTATGTACAAAATTTTGGTATTGTATAGTATATGTGGTTGTATGACTTATGTTTCTGTTGTTTAGGTATGGTTATATAGATATTAAAAACAAATGGAGAAATTTTTAGGATGTTACATTTTTGGTATCAGAGCTTAGGTTGCTAGGTTCTATAGACCTTAGAATACATCGGAAAACAATATCAAAATATAGGAAAAATAATTTGAGGTTTGTTCTGTAATCTGGATACAGGATTTCGTGGTGGTTTTTGTGTTTTTCCTAGGGTGAGGATTTTAGGAAAGCCATGATAAACTACTGACGAGTCGTGTATTTAAGTTGCAGGATTGGATTTTGGGGTTAGGATCAAGAGGGATGGTTAATAAAGAATTTGAAGTTTTTGTTAAATGGTGTATGAGAAATAGGATTCTGAAACTTGTTCTCTATATTTGCATGATGGACCCAAGAGGCAATAGCGCTCACGCTAGTGGGGACGATGGTGCCAGGCCTTCTGATGTAGGAGGCGCGGATTCAGATGTTGTGCTACACAGTGTGGCTCAGCAAGTTATGGCTGAGATAGCGTGGAGCTCTAGAGAGCAGGGAGGTCCAGCTCTAGTTTAGGGATGTACCATAGAGAAATTTATGAAAATGAATCTGCCAGCATTTTCTGGAGCGACTGACCCTGCAGTTGCTGAGAACTGGGTGTAGGAGGTAGAGAAAATTCTGACAGTACTTCACTGCACCGATAAGCAGAGAGTTCTGTACGCTACGTATAGATTGGCAGGGGAGGCTGAGAGATGGTGGACGACCACTAGACTATTGGAGGAGCAGAGGACGACTCCAGTGCCGATGACCTAGGCCCATTTCAGAGATATATTCTTCGATAGATACTATCCTACCTCAGTCAGAGAGGCTCGAGTACAGGAGTTTCTGAGTCTGTCCTAGGGGTTGATGACAGTCCAGCAGTACGCTATGAGATTTATCGAGCTCTCGCGTTTTTGCCTATATATCGTCCTTGATGAAGTAAAGAAGGCCAGAATGTTTGAGAGAAATTTGAGGCGAGATATTTACAGGCAGGTGGCAGTACTGAGGATCCAGGATTTTGTAGAGTTGGTTGACAGGGCCATTATAGCAGAGGAGAGTCTGCCGAAAGAGACTGAGACACAGAGTCAGAAGAAAAGGACCGCACCCTCGAGCTTTCAGGCGAGTCCCAGCCAAGGCCCTTGGAAAGGAGGTAGATCTGGCGGAGGTCGGAGACAGATGGTAGAGCAGAGTGGATTTCAGGGTGGACAGCCTCCTGCCATTTGTACCAGATGTGGACGGAGACACCCGGGTGAATGTTGGCTGAGGGAGAATGTTTGCTGCCGTTGCGGAAGACCCGATCATATGGCTCGATTTTGTCAGATGACACCAGGTTATGTACTGGCTCCTAGACCATTTCGGGGAGCATACCAGACGCCCCGTGGAGGTCAACAAAGAAATACGGTACCGGTAAGGGTTTATGCGTTGACACCGAGAGACGCCGAGATAGGTGAAGACGTGGTTACATGTATCCTTACTGCTTTACCATATACAATTATTGTTTTGTTTGATATAGGTGCCCCATTCCTTTATATCAATGGGATATGTGAAAATAACTGGAATAGAGATACAACCATTAGATATAGAACTGTCTGTGGGTACGCTGATAGGGTCTGTGGTGAGATGCAGAAGGATAGTTCGGAATTTTCCAATAAGTATTCAGGAGAGGGTATTATCAGCTGATCTAGTGGTTCTAGATATGCAGGGGTTTGATGTAATATTGGGTATGAACTGGCTAGCTACTCATCATGCCAGTATAAATTGTCATAAGAAAGAAGTTATTTTCAAACCCCTGGGTGAGCAGGAATACAAATTCGTGGGTTCACGTGTACGTGCCTCATCACAGCTAGTGTCGGCTATTCAAGTGAGGAGACTGCTACAGGGTGGTTGCCAAGGGTATGTCGCATACATAAAAGAATTTCTAAAAGAAGAATTGAGACAAGCTGACATACCAATAGTGAGGGAATTCCCAGATGTCTTTCCAGAAGAATTGCCTGGTTTGCCGCTTGACCGTGAGATTGAGTTTACCGTAGATCTGATGTGGGGATCTACACCAATATCTAAAGCACCATACCGTATGGCCCCAATAGAGTTAAAAGAATTGAAAAAACAGTTACATGAATTGTTGGATAAAGGTTTCATCAGGCCCAGTGTGTTGCCTTGGGGTGCGCTAGTTTTGTTTGTGAAAAAGAAAGATGGAACCATGAGATTGTGCATCGATTATAAGGAGATAAGCAAATTAATAGTCAAGAATAAATATCCTCTCCTTAGGATCGATGATTTATTTGATCAGCTTTAGGGGACCCAGGTTTACTCTGAAATTGACTTACAGTCGGGTTACCATCAGGTGAAAGTTAGAGTAGAGGATATTTCGAAGACCGCATTTCAAACCAAATATCGGCATTACTAATTCTTAGTGATGCCATTTGGGTTGACTAATGCACCAACAATATTTATGGGCTTAATGAATCGGGTGTTCCATCAATATTTAGATCAATTTGTTGTTGTGTTCATTGATGATATACTGGTCTATTTGAGGAGTTTTAAGGAGCATGAGTATCATTTGAGGCTGGTGTTGCAGATACCGAGGAAAAGGAAATTGTATGCCAAATTAAAGAAATGTGAGTTCTGGTTAAAGCAAGTTACTTTTCTCGGCCAAGTGGTCTCTAAAGCAGGTGTATCCGTTGATCCGAGTAAAATAGAGGCAGTGGTGAGTTTGGAAAAGCCAGGCAACGTTCAGGAGGTCAGGTGTTTTTTGGGATTAGCTAGCTATTACTGGCACTTTGTAGATGGCTTCTACAAACTATCAAGTCCATTAACACGACTTACGAGAAAAAATACAAAGTTTAATTGGACCAACGACTGTGAACAGAGTTTTTAGGAGTTAAAGCGACGGTTAGTTTCAGCTCTGGTATTAGCTATTCCATCAAGGGAGGACGGGTTTGTAATATATAGTGATGCCTCTTTGAAGGGTCTTGGAGACGTTTTGATGTAGCATGGCAGGGTTATTGCATATGCGTCTAGGCAGTTTATAGAATATGAGAAGAATTATCCTGTCCATGATTTAGAGCTTGCTGCGGTGGTGTATGCTCTCAAGATCTGGAGGCATTACCTATATGGTGGAAAGTACGATATTTTCATGGATCACAAGAGCCTGAAATATTTCTTCACCTAGAAATAGTTGAATATGAGGCAAAGAAGGTGGCTAGAGCTTATTAAAGATTATGACTGCACGATTAGTTATCATCCAAGAAAAGTGAATGTGGTGGCAGATGCTCTGAGTAGGAAATCAGGGGGATCAGCACTGGAAGCCATGGAGATTCCGCATTCAATTTTAATGGATTTGGAGAAGCTCAGTTTAGAGTTAATAGAGGAGTGTTCTCTGGCAGTCATTGCCAGTCTAGTGGTTCAGCCTACCCTTTATGAGAGGATTAAAGCAGCTCGGGGTGATGATGCAGAGTTGGCAGCGGTAATGGCTAAAGTACGAGATGGTTGGGGTGTGGAATTCAGTATAACCAATGATGGAGCCCTGCGATTCCATAATAGGCTCTGTGTTCCTGCAGATACCGAGATCAAAAGAACTATACTGGAGGAGACTCACAAATCCCTATACACCGTACATCTAGGTAGCACTAAAATGTATCGGGATCTACGGGAGTACTTTTGGTGGAGTGGAATGAAAAGGGAGATAGCCAAGTTTATACAGCAATGCTTGATGTGCCAACAGGTTAAAGCTGAGCACTAGAGACCGGCAGGACAGTTGCAGCCATTGTTCATTCCAGAACGGAAATGGGATTACGTTTCGATGGATTTCGTTACGGAATTACCATCAGTGCGTCAAGGGTTGAATACAATTTGGGTGGTTGTGGATTGTTTGACGAAGATCATACATTTTATCCCTATTAAAGTTGACTATTCCATGGACAGACTGGTAGAGATATATGTTCAGGAGATAGTTCGTGTTCATGGAGTACCAATATCTATAGTCTCAAACCGAGATCCTCGGTTTACTTCACAATTCTGGAAAAGTTTTCAGGAGGCTATGGGTACCCAATTAGAATTTAGCACTGCTTTCCATCCCCAGATAGATGGACAAACTGAGAGGATGATCCAGACATTAGAAGATATGCTTCGTGCGTGTGTGCTAGATTTTGGGGGTAGCTGGACTCAATTTCTACCACTAGTTGAATTTGCTTATAGTAACAGTTACCAGTCTAGTATCGACATGGCTCCTTACGAGGCATTGTATGGTAGGAGATCTCATTCTCCTCTCTTCTAGGACGAGGTAGGCGAAAAGTGAGTTTTGGGTCTAGAGATAGTACAGCAGGCTTGTGACAAGGTCCGACTAATTAAAGAAAGAATCAGTACAACAAAGAGTTAGCAGAAAAGCTACGCAGACCTTTGCCGCCAAAAGTTAGAGTTTGATATGGGAGATCGAGTATTTTTTAACATAGCTCCTTTGAAAGGAGTTATGAGATTTGGAAAGAAAAGCAAGATGAGCCCTAGGTATAATTGGCCATTTTGAGATACTAGAGAGAATAGGGTCAGTTGCCTATAGGCTAGCTTTGCCGCCAACTTTGGCTCAAATTCATGATGTGTTTCATGTTGCTATGTTAAGGAAATATATCCCAGACTTATCCCACATAATCAGCTATGCAAAGATAGAACTCCAGGAATCACTAGCTTATGAAGAAACATCAGTCCAAATTTTAGACAGAAAGACACAAGAAGTGTGTACTAAAGAAATTCAGCTAGTGAAGATTCTGTGGAGGAACCATGCTATGGAAGAAGCCTCATTAGAAATCGAGGATGAAATTAAAAGGAAAAACCCACATTTGTTCCAAGAGTAATCAGATAATGTAAATAGTGAGGTAATGTTTCTTTTGCAGGTACATGTACTATTTAGATAGTAAGTAGTTTTAATTTTATTTGTGTAATCTCCCAGAACATAGAATGTAACCATGGTATTCTTCTGCCATAAGTGAGGGTAAGTAATAAAATAAGTAGACCCTTTACCTTTAGCGATGATAGAGTGTATAATGGTGTTCAATCTAGATAATAAATTTTGAGGACAAAATTTTATGAGGAGAGAATGTAACGACCCGAAGAATAGAGATATTTAAATAATAAAGCAGAAGGGAAATGGAAATAGAAACAGAAGGAAGCCAGTAGTGTTCATCGATGACGTTGCACTTTGAATATAATAACTCAAAAAATTTTTACACAGGGTCTCGTCAACTAACACAAGGATTTCGTCGACAAGCGCAGAAGTAGGTCTCGTCGATGAAGCCATGCCTCATCGACGAGAAGATATCGAGAGGGGTTTTTGGACAATCTAAATTTCATCGATGAGGAGGTAGGGTTTGTCGACAAAATTACTTAAGGACTCGTTGACGAGAAGATACCGAGAGGGGTTTTTGGACAATCTGAATTTCATTGACAAGGAGGTAGGGTTCGTCGATGAAATTACTTAAGGACTCGTCGATGAGATGACGTGTCTCGTTGACGAATCCGGCCCTAAGTTATAGCATCAGGATGCTACAGTTACTCAAATATTACAATATTTACAGTATAAAATTATAGCGTTATGGTTATTTTGGAAACATGATGAAAACAACAAATATATATATATATATATGTATATATATACAGTGCAACCACATATCTCAGATAGTGTGTGGGTACCATCTAACCGTACTCGGAGAGAATGCAGCTCCCTAATACGCTAGGTGGAGGGGGCGGTTAGACGAGGTAGCAGCCAATCCCGATTTTAGGAGTGGATGATTTACTTGGAGGGCTGATGAGCTTAAGTCCCACCTACGGGCTGCACAACCCTGTCATGAGGGGTTAAATCATGACATACAGAGTCCCAGGAAAATAGCACAGTTATGTATATGTATACAGTGTTAGCTTTGGTGCAATCCCAAGAGGGGGGGTGAATTGGATATTTAAAATTTATTGCCTTAAGTCAAACCCCTAACAACAGTATTACACAAGCTTAAGGTCAATCTAGTGCATGTAAAATAAATCAATGTAAATATAAAATGGAATTTAAACTGCAATAAATGTTTAACCAGGCATGCACAATAAAGCAATAAAAGAGACGACACCCAGAAATGTTATCAAGGTTTGGCCAACAGTGCCTACGTCCCCGCCTCTAACTCGCAAGTCAGAGGATTCCACTAATAGCTCACTTAAGGGTGGAGCGACACCGTTTACAACCAGGTCAAATTAACACAGGGCTGACCTCAACCTTAACCAGGTCAATTAGCGGGGTTGACCTCAACCTACACGCCTTAATAGGACGACGCACCTAGCTTTCCTAACCGGGTCTAAGCTAATCTGGGACTATTCTAGGGCTAGTCTCCCTCTTCAGGCCCGTGCCTGGAAATACAACCAAAGTGTATAAAATTTGTACACGGAAATATGCTTCTAGAAAAGCAGATGTGTGCACCAATACAGCTCAATCAATAAAGCAAGCATGAATGATATGTAAATATGCTCAGTGCTATAATGTGTGCTGAGTATGATAATCAATCAAGATCTAGAGTGTGTATCTAAGCAAGATTTGAAAATCAATATTTGAATATCACAAAATCAGATCAGGGTTTCAAATATGCTAAGCAAGATAGATCAAACAAACTCAATACGATATTTCAATGTCTAAAGCACAATGGAGTTGTTTGAAGGATTAGCTTTTCACAAAAGGATTTTTGCACACAAAATCTAGGTCTAGGTATCTTGCAACAACAATGCAAGAACCACAACCCTCAAAGTCTTCCCACACAAGATTTATCAAGTGGAATCCGTGGAAGAACTTTAGGCTATACTCTCAAATAGAATCAATCAAACTTTATACCAAAAGAGAGTATTAGTTAGAGAGATTACACACTATAACCTTATAGAAATACTCACAATGCTTAGAGAAATAAATATTGGAGAGTATGTGAGTGTTTGCAAGAAGTTTTTGGCTAATATAGGATTTTGAGAGTTGAGAGAGTTTTGCCCTAATCAAGTTTGCTAATCCTTGCTAATAATGATAAATGAATGGGTATATATAGGCAAGGAGGTATTTTTGACCGTTGGGGACCTATTGGGCATTATTAAGAAAGTTTTAAATCATTTTAAAATAATTAACCCTATTTAAAATATGTTTATCCACGGTAAAAATCAGGGCAACCCGAGAGGTCCGATCGACCAAAAATGTTTCGGTCGACCAAGTCTCAAATGGTTCGGTCGACCAGGGGACTTTTGAACTGAGGTCTTGGTTGACCAGGAGAGGGCGATTTCCCAATTTTCTGAGTTTCGGTCGACCAGACCGTTGGGAATTCTCCCGAGAACCCTTTGGTCGACCAGGTAGTTGTAGTACAAAAGATCTCGATCGACCAGATGGTCACCTGTTGACCCAGGAGGGTTTCGATCGACCAGGGCCTTTTGACCTACAAGATTTGGTCGACCAAGTGGTCAATCTTTGACCCAGGGAGGTTTCGGTCGACCAGGGCTTCTTGAACTACATGTTTCGGTCGACCGGGTGGTCAAAAATGTTGACCAAAAGGAGTTTCAGTCGATCGTAGTGAAGGCTCAGTTAACCGGGGCTGAAATCAAAGAGTTTTGGTCAACCGTAGTGAAGGCTCGGTCGACCGAGGCTGAAATCAACGAGTTTCGGTCGACCGTAGTGAAGGCTCGGTCGACCGGCCTCTACTTTTCTGCACAGACACTGTTTAGTGTTTTAGCCATAACTTTTATTATACAACTCCAAATTGGATGTTCTTGATACCAATACAAAGTTAAGAGAAAATGCCACAACTTTTATGTTGCACACATTTTAAGAAAATGAACTTTGCCTTAAGAAAAATGTCCATCAATGAGACGGAAGAAACATGAAGGGAGTTTTTCTCTTACGGACACGTTTCAGTGTTTTGGCCATAACTTTTTCTGTGTAACTCCAATTTGGACGTTCTTGGTATCAAACTCAAGCTATGGTATAATGCCACAATTTTCATTTTGAACATGATTTGATATGACATCCAATTGAGTAAGAAAATTGTTCATTTCTAACATTTGGTCGACTGGCCGGTTGACCGACCCCTTTGAAAATTTTAGTTTTGCCTTCTTTTAACTTTAAAACCATTTAAAAACCTTTGTATAAGTTAGGCATTTTATGAAAAAAGTTTTTCATGTTATTTGGAGGTCCTATGGTCAATCTAAGGTCAATTCGAGCATACCTACCTATCATGCATGATGCAAATTATTACAAGCCATATAAGTGTACAGTGCATAATAAAATTACATCCCAGAATGAAGAAACTGAAAAATAAATACAAATGCAGCACAAGATTCTTCATTCATCGGCACGAATACCGCACGCCATCATAATAAGTCTTTTAGTCCCGAAGCGCTCACAAGGTGATCCTGCATGCAGTTCTTAGTACAACCATTAGTACCAAGAGTATTTGTCATTATCAAAACAGGGCGTGACCAATCAGGTCAACATACAGTTTTACAACTTTTGTCATATATAGTAAGATATAGCAGTATGAATGATGAAAAGTTCAGACGATACAAATGTTTTAAGCTACTATACATGTGTTTTACAGATTTTCCAGATCATGCAGTTATATATATATATATATATATATATATATATATTAATGTTATAGTTTTACAACTCGGTCGCCACACCCTAGTAATAGCATATTTCCACTTACTAAGCGTCATCTCACCCTATTACTTTACCATTTTTTAGGTGAGCCAGTTAGGCGAGCAGATTAGGCTCGCGGATAGAGAGTTAACTTGCCTACCCTGGTTGTAGGGTAAATTTGTGATAAAGTTTTGTATTTTTTTTTTTTGGGGTAGACGATACTGGAGGGAGTTATTGTATATGGCTATGGTTTGTATGTACAAAATTCTGGTATTGTATAGTATATGTGGTTGTATGACTTATGTTTCCACTGTTTTGGTATGGTTATATAGATATTAAAAAAAATGGAGAAATTTTGAGGATGTTACAATTTGTATTATGCATATGGGATAATCGTTATGTAAGTACTGGGGATGATGTGATTTAGACAGGGAGATAGTGAATTGGTGTTGTCAAAAGTGTGAGGATAGGTATAATGAGAGTTATGGAAGTCATGGAAATAGTAGAAAGGGGGAAGAAGTTTCAGGAAGTGAACAAAACTAGGTTATAAGGGATGAGGAAAGGGAGAGAAAAAGGCATAGAGTTAGGGAAATATAGACTATAAGAGAAAAAAATATAGGGATAAAGTGGCCAGTTGACATAGTGACAGCGTTGCTTTTTTACATTGCGTGAATTGCATTAAATGTGAAGGTCCATTATAACTAACACCACAAAAAATAAGCTTATTATTGACATTTTCAAATTTGTCGCTATATCTGCGGTTATTAACACTTATTAGTGATGAATTTTAAAACCATCACTAATAGTGGAGTATTAGTGACAATTTTATTCGGTCACTAAAATCCTAAGACTGTCACTATAATTTCTACATTTTCTCTACTTTAAACCGTTACTAATAACAAAGTATTAGTGACGGTTTTTTTGAAATGTCACTAATAACAGACTATTAGTGACAATTTTTAAACCATCACTAATACTCTATCATTTAAAATCAAACTAAAAATGTTGTACCAATGACCAGTCTTGCAAAAAAATACTACCGCAATGCAACCTTGACAATAACTACATCACGCAAGCCCCACCAGCTTAAGAGCCAAAAAATTAAGCAAAATTCCAAACAAATTAATGTCCAAGGAGCATGCAACAAATGGTAAAACACCATCAAACTTCTAAACAAATATCAACAATATGTCACAAGTAAATTTACCTATACAATATTATTCTACAAGGTTTGTGCCTAGTTGATCTCCTAAATCCTATGATCATATATTAAGAATTCCCTGGGTAAAAAATTGAAGTACAATTGAGGCAAATGGGGAATTTAAAGAACAATACTAAGCAATTGAATTGAGATAAATGTTTTATATTCTTCTTGAATCATACCACCAAGAATGGCACCCCTTTGGGGATCTTGAATCTACTTGTAAAGGTCAAGAGGATAATTTCTTCTCGGTGAGACTACGCAAAAATGAGTCCTCTGTACTTGGTAACCTCTTTACCTTTTTACCTGTCAATAAATGCATGATTAGTGACGGTTCTAAAAACCGTCACCAATATAAAGACTATTAGTGATGGTCTTTCTCTTCAAGCATTCTACTTAAGGACATGCTCTTCTCGTTATATTTTATCTTCAACTCATCTAGATTCTCATTTGTGGTGTCAAGCACATTGACTAGGTTAGCCACAACATTATTTCTATATATCTTGTTTTGCTTCCTGGACAATATCAGCAACTATTCTTATCTGTCCATTGCTACAAAGATAGTCTCCTACTGGCCCTTCTGAATTTGTAATCATCTTCACGAGCAACCCACCCATAGATATTTGAACGAAGCCATTTCTAAATTTCATGCACCACATCCCTTTTTACTGTGATGAACTGCTTCAAAAGATCTCTTAAACTATATTGCATTTCAAAAACCAGTTCAATCATTGCAGAACTTCACCACATCGTCCTTGGTTTGTAAACAGTCATTCCAAAAGGTATGAACTTCAAAAGGTTTAAATTTAGAGAATTTTTTCAATCAATATTCACTATTATATCAATGACAACTCTTCCATATTTTTCGTCCACTATTTTAAGAACAATTCGAGTTCCGAATTGGCCAGACATAGACCATTCTGCTCTAGAGTTTGAGAGGTCTGACTCATTAGCTAGGTCAGTTTCCAAGTATTTTGCCAAGATTCTCTTAATTTAAACATTTTGAAGTTGATGCCTTTGGAATGACCATGTACAGACTAGTGAAGTTGTGGTGAAGTTCTGCAATGATTGGACTGATTTTTTTAAATACAATTGAGTTTGAGAGATCTTTTGAAGTTGTTCATTATCACAGTACTTAAAAGGAATGGGATGCACAAAAGAAACATCTTGATTCAAATATCTATGCATGGGTGAGTTACTCGTGAAGATGATTACAATTCAGATGGGTCAGTAGGAGACTATCTTCGTAGTAGTGAACAGATAGGAATAGTTGCTAATATTGTCTAGGAAGCAAAACATGATAGAAATAATGTTGTGGCTAACCTAGCCAATGTGCGTACACCACAAAAGATAATCTTGATGAGTTGAAGATAAAATATAACAAGAAGAGCATGTCATTAAGTAGAATTCTTAAAGAGAAAGATTGTCACTAGTAGTCTTATATTAGTGATGGTTTTAGAGTACTCCTTGATGTGACTAGGTCATGACAACTGCTTTCACCCTTTTCTGGTGGAACCATTGGAACCACTTTTGATTTCATATTAGTTTCACTTGCATCACTAGGTTGAACCTCTATATCTTGAGGTAAATCTTCTTCCTTATTGCTCCATTCACTTACCGGCTCTACCTTGATCTTTGAATGTCCTTCACTAAGATTGCTAGGATTCCTCAATGCAGAGGCATTGCAATCCTCCCTGTGCATTCTTGCTTGATTAGATGGTGAAGTCTTAGGATTACTCATCTTCATAAACACATACTTCGTTACATTTTCTTGAGTCAACATATGACTCTTCCGCTAGTTGTAGTACCTAATGGAAACCCCATCTTGGAATGATCTTGGTGGGACAGACAAGAATTCAACCTTTTCCCAGCTAAATTCAAGCTAGAAAAATTGCCCGAAAGTTCTTAATCCATTCGAATTTCATAGCCACTCGATGTGGCAGATACTTTGCTTCACAACCTATTCCAACTAGCTCACAAGCATACAATTACCTAACGAAAGACCGTAGCACCTCCTCTAAACTTAACTAATCAAATATAGATTGTTCTTTCATTAATAGTGCATTATTAGTGATAGTTTTAAAAACCATCACTAATAATGCACCCCTTTGGGGGATCTTGAATCGAATTATAAAGGTCAAGCTAGAGGATAATTTCTTCTCAATGAGACTACACAGAGATGATTCCTCTATACTTGGTAACCTCTTGACCTTTTTCCCCGTCAACAAATGCATTATTAGTGACGGTTGTAAAAACTGTTACTAATATAAGACTACTAGTGACAATTTTTCTCTTTAAGCATTATACTTAAAAGGATATGCTCTTCTCGTTGTATTTTATCTTCAACTCATCCATATTCTCATTTTTGGTGTCAAGAACATTGGCTAGGTTAGCCACAACATTGTAGAACTTCACCACATATACAAGATTAATGATGTGTTCCTAAAATGTACTATTTTAGGCCCTCATTTACCTTTGTTTTGTCTTCTTTTATGATGTATATACCCTTTATTATCATCATTTGGAGTTATGCAAGGTTTGTTCGTGTTTCAATAAAATAGCTTAAAACCAAGAAGTTAAGGGATATGAAATGCCAAGGGAGAATTTGGGACAATTGAAGCTCAAATAAGATGTTCAACCCACTCTTGAGAGCGTCAAAGCATCAAAGGAAAAGAATACTATATGCTCGACCAAGTGGTGCGATCGTCAACACAAAGGGCAACCAAGTCATCCACTACAAACTCCAAGGTTTAGACTAAGATCAAAATGCTACAAGGTCTGACCAAGTGTTCGACCATGTGACCCTCAAGGGAAACTAAGGTGAGGTGCTGAAGCCTACTAAGCCAAGAAGTACCGAGAGCATCGACCAAGTGGTCAACCAAGAGACCTTGAGGGGCGACTATGTCGAGTTCCTAAGATTTCCTAAAGATCGAGATCCTGAAAGTCTTGACCATCAACTTGACTAACAAGACCCATCTCAGCATCTGAGTCGAAGAGGTTAAAGTTTAAATTCCTACTTTCCCAGGAGATTCGACCAAGGTGCGATCAAGGGAAACATAGGAGTGACTTGGTCAACAGTGACGATCTACCACACGCGATTTCCTGAAAACTTTCCTAATTTAAATTTCAAACTTTTTAAATCCTTGTGGGTATAAATAATAGCTTCGAAGATGAGCTCAAGGTTCCTTTTTGACAATTTTGGGTTAGTGACAGACCTAAAACACCATTGAGAACCAACCTTAGATTAGTTAATCACTCAGTTGTTGGGATAGTCATTAGTGACAGACGATTCAAATCCAAAGGAGTGATTTTTATGTGCTTTCATAGATTAGACAATCATTCACTTGTAGGGACATGTGTTTGTGAGAGACGACTTGAATACAAAGGATTGATTTTTATATACTTTCTCTTTACTACTTTCTTTCAATTGCTTTCATTTATAGGCTTTGATTTACTGCTTTCATTTATTTCTTTGATTGTGATCATGCCCTGAGAGATAGGATAACACTTCTATAGATTCAATCACATACACGTAGTAGGCTATGGTTTCCCATAGAGGTTCTCGTAATCTTTTTGATAGAGTATACTCTGGTTCCTGACCGTGCTTTGGATGGTTGGTGCATCCTTGCTACCCTATGCCATCGAATGGCTCCTTGAACCGTTTAGTCGATTTTTGGTTAGCTTAATATGGTAAACTAACCAAACTTAGATTATGCACATGACTTCCTATGTTAGATTCATGATTGAACACTACTTTGTAGGAGTAGAGTTAACTTAGATTTTACATGATTTCAGTAGGATTGTTAGAAAAACACAACCTTTACTCTTCTTTCTTTTTCACTTCTTTTTATACAAAACCGTAATAAACTAATTTAGAAAAGGTTGATAACTGCACTCTAATCTCTATCGATCGATACCCGACTTCCCCTACTTTTTACTAAACTTGGGATTAAGTTAGGTTTATAAATATTTTTTTGGTAGTTAAGGACCCAAGCCTTGGCGAGCCTACCAATTTTGGTGTCATTGCCAGGGATTAAGTCACGGTTATTAGCCAATTTCTATTTTAGTGTGTTATTGCTTTGTTTTTCTTCTTTGCTCTCCTTTTTCTTTTATCTTTATTAATTTTTATTTTCTTTGTTTGGTACTTTGAAGTTTTGAATCTGTGTGCTATAAAGTGTGTATGTTGGGTTTGCGATCTTTGGATCTAGAGTCGATTCCCATAGACCCCGATATTGAGAGATTTCATAGGTCCCTTAGGAAGCCAACCTCTAATCCTAAGTTTACTGAGTTGTTCGAACCCAAAGTAATGGTCGAATGTCCTCCAGTTCCAATTAATCAAATCCCAGAACCCCATGTTACTCGCTTACCTATGGTGGGAGAGCAAGCATTTAGGCCTCTTAGGGACTACTTTGTACCTAATGCATACACTTCGCCATCTTGCATCCAATTTTTGGATGTCAAGGTGGCGCATTTTGAGATCAAAACTTCCATCATCTCGATGCTACCCACTTTCTATGGGAATTCTTCTAAAAATCCTTATCAACATCTAGATGAATTCCTCAAGATATGTTCCACCATATGAATTCATAATTTCAAAGATGATGTTTTTTGCCTTAGGCTTTTTTCGTTCTCTCTGAAGGATAAGGCCAAATATTGGCTGACGTCCTTAGAGCCGAACTTGGTGACCATTTGGGCCACCATGCAACACGAGTTCTTAAAGAAATACTTCCTAATTTGGAAGACTAACTAGCTACGAAGGGCAATCACTTGTTTCACCCTTGGGAGTGCTTTAGGGACCTTTTACGTAAATGCCCACATTATTAGGTTCCGAAGTGGCAATTGGTCCAAACTTTCTATGAAAGGTTGGCCGAGAGAGATAGGTCGATGATAAATGCATTGTGTGGAGGTACTTTCCTCACTAAACATGAGAATGAGGCAGAACCTCCTTGAAAATTCTCAGCAACATATTGTTGCTACTCATAGACCCTCCGAACCTTCTACTTTCAAATCTAAGGGAGTTTACGAGTTGGCCACTGGTCATGACCTAGTACCCACTTTGTATATTATAGTTCAAAAGCTAGATCAGTTCTTGTCCTCAGAATAGCACCCGTAGCCAGTAGCATGTGCAGAAGTGTGTGCAATCTTCTTTGACCCTTCCCATTCATTCTATAATTGTCCACATGCACCTTCCCAAACTGAGCGTGTGCAGGAAGAAGTAAAGGCCACCCACAATTGGTGTGATAAGCCGTCAAACAACCCCTATTCCAATACATACAATCTTGGGTGGAAACAACACCCTAAATTCTCTTGGAGCCACAAGCTCTAGGTTTTCAATCCCAAAGGCCTCAACAAAACTCTGATGCTCCACCTCCTCGCCTATATCATAACTCTTAAAATCATCCTACTTCTGCCTCTAGAGCTTCACCTTTTCAACAACCATCTCCTTCTCAGCCTAATTATGATACGTTTCAGGAGACGGTGTTGAAAGCACTCAAGGGAATTAAGGCCGATTGTCAAGTAGATTAACAACTCTTTCAATCCTAATTTCAATCCATTGCAAAGCTGGAAGCCACCATGGGGCAACTAGCTACATCTTTGAGTCAGAGAGATGAAGGAAAGTTGTCGAGTCAGCCGCTAATGAACCCCAAAGGTTAGTATGGGGTGGAATGTTAATCGAATGCTGGTCCCTCATCATGTCAAGAGCAGACCCAGGCAGTAACCTCTATTCAGAGTGGTAGGATGGTAGACAAAAGAGTAGATGAGCAGTTGAGCAAGGGAGAGAATGAGGAGGAGAAGGAAGTAGAACCCAATGCTGAAACTTGTGCCACCTCCTCTAGTTTAGTGAAGAACTCTAATACTCCCTCATCCACGGCTAGACGAACCAAGCCACATTACGCCCCTCATAGGGCATTTCATGTCTCTTTAGCACAATACCCTGTAGCTCTTCCTATGCCCTCTTCATCTAAAAAGGAGACCCAAACGGAGTCCATCTTGGACACATTTAGACGAATCGAGGTCAATAAACCCCCTCTTAGATGACATTCAGAAAAAACCTATGTATGCCAAAATCCTCAGGACTTATACAAGCTACAACAAGAGTCAAGGGCATCTATGAATGAACAAGTGTGGCCAGCCGAGCACATGAGCTCAATGGTAATTGGTCGCCTCCCTCCTAAATTAAAAGACCCTAGAACACCAACCATTTCGTGTGTAATTGGCAATTACACTGTTGATGGGGATTTTTTAGATTTAGGTTCGAGTGTGAACATTCTCCCGTACTTGGTGTACTAGCAATTTCACTTATGATAGCCGAAGCCCACCCCCAGTCACTTTGTGCTTCGCTGACCGATCAATAAAATGACCCCAAGGTGTGATAGAAGATGTACCAGTTAAAGTAGCGAAGTTCTATTATCCTATTGATTTCATTATCTTGGATATGGAACCGTCCAAGAATCCCATTCCAGTCCTATTAGGATGACCATTCTTAGCCATGGCAAACGCCTGCATGCACTAACGCCTGCATACAATGTAGAACAAGAATTTTGGAGATATCATTTGGCCATATACAACTCGAGTTGAATGTATTTCATGCATCGCAATATTTACCTCAAGTTGTTCACGTTGTGGGTGGTGACATGAATGATAAATATATTAAGGAAGTTTATCCTTCAATTTTATGGAGGGATTCGTTGGAAGAAACACTTCAACCTAAGAGGCCTTCTACATTTGACCTGGAGTATCCCTACGAGCAAATTCTTGCAATTCATGATTCGGCCTCCAGTTTAGAGTTCAAGTTGGGGGTCTGCAAAATGGGGGATGAGAAGGAAATGGGGGAGGACAATTTTAGCTTCGAACTTGGCCGAGTTCGATAATGAGCCTTAAGTGCATCTGGATGAAGACCGTAAACTTAGCACTTCCAAGAGGCAACCTGAATGTTTTTATTTTCTTTTCTTTTAAGTCTTTAGATTGTACATAGTAGAGTACATAGAGTTTAGAATCTTGCGAGTGATGCATAGGATAACTGAGGGTATGCAGATTTTATGATTTCCTGAAGAGCTTAGAAATTCGACTTAGGTACGACCGCCACTCCATTGGCGCAACTTGGTTTGGCCCTTGAACTCTTCTGATCTTATAAAATACCGAGAGAATCAACGATGTTTGTGATCAGCACTACGATGGCATGCGATGTGGTCGGGGAGTCAATGTTCCTATTAAAGTCGAGGGGTACGACCTAGTGCGACCAACACATGAGATTTGGTCTTGTTTGTCAAATGGTCATTTAAACACTTGTTCATCCACGACTCTTCAACTCCTGCCATTGTCATTTCTTGGTCGATCCTCATCACCCCTCCCTTCCACTTCGTCGTCCAAACACCAGGCACCATCCTTGAGCCTTTGCTCACTCTCCGACCACTAGACTCAGTTATAGTAATCTCCTAATTATTCAGAGCTCCGTTCGGCAATCTAGGGTTTCCCCTTTGGCTTACTTAGCACCTTGGTCTTTCGTCGTCCTTTTTATCTACTATAGATGGAGCTATGATCAGGAACCAAGACAAATGCAAAGCAAGGCCAGTCCTCATATACTCCTGCTCAGCGTCGATGGCACCAAGTACGTCAGGGGGGAGAATCGTCTTCACGGGTGCCCCCTATAGTCCCACCAATGCCTGCTAGTGTGCCTTCCTCCACCTTGGGCCTAATTATAGCAACTGTGGCGAACTATGATGGTCCTGGTTGTTCTCCTAATAACCCATTTCACATTTCTGATATAGATTCAAAGGCAAAGGAGGATTGAGATGACTTAATGGATTGCTCTACTATGTACCGTGCTTCAGCGGCACATTTATGTTGTTTTTCTTTTATTTTATTTTCCTTGTATTTCTTTTCTTCCATTTCACCATGCTTTTGGTAAGGCTATACTTGTGCTCTAATATTCTTACTACTTTGTACTGCCTTTGTCATGCAATGAATATACATGGTGTTTTGATCTACATTTCTTTTGTGCTACAGTGTATTATTGCATGCTTGCCATTTCTAGATTTTCTGTTCTTATATGTAGGTACACTGAATGATCTTCATTGCACCATGTCGTGTTTCCCTCACTATTTCTCCAGGTTCTTTCTTTCCACACTTCAGTGATGACTATGAAGTTTTAAGTTGGGGGTAGGGGGTAGGAAAACACTGCATGTCACACTTCAAGCACAAAATGGATACAATTTTTGAAAAATTTCAGTGATATCATGTGTTTTAGACCATGTTAACACAGGTAAGGGTAACAGGTCAGGTAGGTGGTTAATTTTGAATATAATTGTGTTTTGGGCAGGTTGTATGCTTATACTTGATTGTGTAAGTTTACGGGTTGTGATATTGTGTTATGCATGGTTTTAGGGGAAGGTTTATTTCGTTATTTGTAATCCCCCAAATACCGATATTGTAACCACGGTACTCCGCCATCACAAGTGAGGCTCGGTAATAATTAGGTTATTAGTTAAGAAGCATGTCAAAGGATGTGATTGGTTTTGTTAGCAAATTTCGAGGACGAAATTTTTATAAGGGGGGAGGACGTAGGAAACCGAACCAAGAAAAGAAAAGAAATAAATAAAATAAAAGAGAAAGAAAAGAAAAAGAGAGAAAATAGGTTTGGTAGGACCAAAATCGTCGACGGTTTTTAGGAATCTCAGAAAACCATCGACGGTAAAAACTACCGAGAGCAGTTATTAGCCAAACCATCAACGGTTTTGTAAAGCGCAGAAAAACCATCGATGGTTTTCTGCAGGGCAGAAGCTTACAAGTTAGAATCATATGTTTTTCTTTCATTTCATCTCATATCTCTCTCTCCCTCTCTCAAAAATTAGGGCTCGTGTCTCTCTCTTTTTCTTTCTCCTATGGCTTCCCGAGGCTTCAGCAAGTCCCTCTAATCACTCTCCTAGTTCTTGCTCGGCTTGCTTGATTGTTTTCCCTCTGTAGGATCTTGAAAGTTAGGGTTCGTTTCTGATCATTTTAGGCGGTTTTTCAGGAACATATAAGGGGAATAAATTGTGTCAACTTTTTCTTAAATTTGAACCGATTAAATTCAAGTATATGAACTCGTATATGTTATATATGATTTTCTGGTTGATTCAAGCAAATGATATGGATGTTTTGGATTATTATACGTATTTGGGAAAAAAAACCTAAAATGTGTTGGTTGATCATTTTTGTTTCCTAAAAATATAGTTTTGGTTAAACAAAATCGTGGAGGTGATCAAACCTTGTTTTCATTGAAAATATATTTTCCCAGGAAGTTTGGTATATTATGGATTATTAGTTTAAAAATTGTGTGACATGAGGTTATTCATATTTTACTGCATAATTGAATTTGAGTATTTTGTGGTATTATATCGTGAAAATGGAATTTGGACTATTTGATGGAAATCCTAGAAATGTTGTGGAATTTGTGAAATGGGATATGACAGTTGAATGTTGGGTTTGAAATGACGGCTGAGTGTCGAGTTTGATATGATAGCTAAATGTCGGGTTTGATATGACAGCTACGTGCCGAGTTTGATATGATGGCTGAATGCCAAGTTAGATATGGCGGCTAAATGCCGGGTTCCGATATGAAAGGTTTTATATGAAAATGTGTATATGGCAAGTTTTATACAGAATCATGAAAATGAGAATTTTATTACAATTTTATTACTTAAATTGCATTATATGATTTAAGAACCCTAAGGACCAGATGTGATGAGAGCACGGTACTGTAGCTAGTATTTGAGATAGTGCAACCACACTGTTCTGGATAAAAGTGTTGGTAAAGTCAATTTAGTCACGAAAGGGTTGTGTACCCCACTTGGAGTCTATACGAGGCTGGGTATGCAAATCGGGCTTGCAGATATGAGGTTTGATTTAGCCTGGTGGTGGGCCAGCCAGATCTAGCTCATAATTAAAATAATATAAGTAACTTAAATACATGAACAAGGATGGGAGTCTAAAAAAAATTAAAATAAACAGATCTAGCTCATAATTGGAATTTAAAAATATTTTGACGTTAAATTTAAATTTATATAAACTTAAATAAAATAAAATATAAAATTATACTAAGATTAACTTCATGATGTAAAATATATCCTCCAATGGTCCATATTGTTAGACAAAAACGAGATGGGTTGAAAACCATTGGGAACCGCACTTAAAAGTGTATGGCGTCAATTATGAAAATGCCTAAATAAGTTCACTAGTCAACCTCTCCTTTCACCCATAGTACTTCTGTCGCGCTTGCTTATGTATTTAAACTCAGAAGCTTCGCTTTGTGTTGTTCTACCCAGCCGCTGTGACACAAATTAAGAACAAGCTAGAAGATCGCCCGCAGCCCAAGTCGGTTCCCTAAGATCATGGAGATCATGGAGACCCCAAATGGGCGCACCGCTGCAAAGAAACCTCTCCTGCTGCTAAGCTGCGCCATGCTGGGGCTCGGCAACTGCGGCGGTCCCCTAATAATGCGGCTCTACTTCCTCCGCGGCGGCAAGCGCATATGGCTCTCCAGCTGGCTCGAAACTGCCGGCTGGCCCATCATCCTTCCCGCCCTCGCCGTCGTCTTCTTGCAGCGCCGCCGTGCAGCTGACGGCTCCTCCGCCGGGTTCTTTCTCATGAAACCTCGCTTATTCGTTGCCTCCGCCGTCCTCGGCGTCCTCACCGGCCTCGATGACTACCTGTATGCGTATGGCATGGCGCGTCTTCCGGTGTCCACCTCATCGCTGATCATAGCCACCCAGCTGGCCTTCACGGCCGGGTTCGCCTTCCTTCTGGTGAGGCAACGGTTCACCTCGTATTCGATAAACGCCGTCGTTTTGCTGACGATCGGAGCTGCTGTTTTGGGGATCCATGCGAGCGGCGACCGTCCTAAGAACGAGTCGAACAAGGAGTATTATTTGGGGTTCTTTATGACGCTGGCGGCGGCAGCGCTCTATGGATTGGTTTTGCCCGCGATGGAATTAACGTACAAGAAGGCACGGCAGGCCATTACCTATTCACTGGTGCTGGAGATGCAGATGGTGATCGCTTTCTTTGCTACTCTCTTCTGCACCATAGGCATGCTGGTCAACCATGATTTTCAGGTCTCTCTCTCTCTCTCTCTCCATGGAAACACATGGCAATCAAAGGTACTATAAAATAAGCTGATAGGTTTTAGTATTATAAGTTGACTGATTAATCAAGCATAGATCAAGCTGCAAATTAGTCAAATCAGACAAAAACATTCCTTTCTGTTCTTCTGATTATTATTTTTTCTTCCACTCATCTTTGGCTGTGAAAATATTTTCCTAATAGTGTGAAATGACATAACTAGATTCATAACAAAAAATTTCTAAAGAAATTATCCTCATAAGATTTGAAAAGTCTGTAAATCTTAATATACTTAACAATGGGTCTCATATTAATTTGTTGGCCAACATATTAAGTGATTTGTGTGTTCCAAATCTTGCATAAAAATATTCTTTAGACAACATTTGGTTCATTGAATATGCACATATTTCTAAAAATATATTAACTTTAATAAATTAATTAAATAAAAAATATATTAATTTAAAAAAAATAATGTAAGAAACTTTTTATGAATATATAATAAAGAATAGAGAAATAATAACTTTTTTTTTTTTTTAAATTTTAGCAATTAATATTTGTTCATTTCTTATTATATATTGAAGAAAACAAGTAATAGTTAATCTTATTTCAAGGAATAGTTATTCTGCCAAACCAAATGAGTCCTACTTTCTCTGAATTTATACATGATCATTTCCCCCTAAACTTGCTAGTTTTTTTATTACTATAGTTTTGTACTTTATTTTATTTTATTTTATTATTTTAATGAATATTATTAACAATTAATATCACTGTATAAGAAGGTAAAATTAAGTTATTTATGCCTTGACTAACAATAGAAAAATAGTTTGGTTTAGTTTTAAGTTCTTAAAAATAAATTAATTAGAGCCAACCAAAACTAATTCAATTCGACTCTGCAAATTGTTCAAACAATCTTTCGCACTAAACTAGATCTAATCAAAATTTTTATGGTCTAATTCAATTTAATTGCCAAAAAGAATCAATTATTTTTATTTTGCATAATTATAAGTCTACTATAATTGACGAGTCTTATGCTCTATTGAGTAATTAATTTGCTGTACAAAATTGAAAAAATATTAAAATTGTTTTGAGTTTAATTTTTCAATTAAAAGATTTAAAGTTTGCAACATTTGTAATATTTTTTTCATTTCTTTTCTATTCAAAGTGATCGCCGAAAAAATTCAAGTAAATTATTTAAAGTTGGAGGTTTAAACTAAAATTAGTTTACATAGGATGAATTCAATTTATAAAAAGAAAAATGTAGAGTGAAACATTCAGCTTCAAGTCTTAATTTAAGATTGCTTAGCTTATTATATATATAATTCTAGTATTTTAATTAACTTACTTAATATACATTTTATACATTATTAATATTTTAGCTTAGTAGTAAATTTTCATGTATGAAATCGTAGATATAATAAGGGTTAAAGTCAGCATCTCTTACCCAGGGTAAAATTTCAATTAACCAAAAGAAAAATATTATTTTCACATATATTGTGAGCACATGCTTAATTATTGTTGCACTATTAATAATTAATTAGCTATAGTCCTTTCTTTGAAGAAAAGTTATTAATATTTTATTGCATGTTCAATTTTTAAAAATCAGTGTTTTAATTTACTTTTGTATAAAAGGTATCATAATTAATTAAATAATTAATAAAATTCCACCCACAATTACTTTAAGCATGCCATGTACAATTGACGTAGTTAGCATAACTCTGTGCGATTATCACCGGCAGACACTCAACTGGCCGGCAAAAAATTCGTGATGAGTTTGATAGGTAGATGGTTGACTAGTAGATGGAAACCATTTGTGCTCTTACAAAACACTGGAGACAAGCCCAGTTCCCTAATGATTTTGTCTACTCTCTCGCTGTTATTTTCCCCTCTCCCCAAAGTCTTTGGGCATCACTCTCTTTCCTATCTACCTATGTCCCTCTAGGGGTGTGTTTTTTTTTTTTTTTTTAATGAAAATATCAAGAAAAAAAAAACACAAATATATGGTAGGTGAGCCTATATTTATGATTTTGAAGTCAATCGAATTTTAGAAAGTCTGTTATATTGGGAGAGATATCAACAAACAACCACGGCGGAATAATTTATCTCCTTATATGCAAGCAATATAGTGTATCTTTACTTTTATACGTACTAAAAATAATAGGAAAAATGATTGATCACACCAAGCCACAAGAACACAAAAAATTTTTTACGTGGAAAACTTCCCCAGTGTGAGGAAGAAAAATCGCAGGACCTAATCCAGTTGAAATCTTCACTATCAACCACATAATGGGCACACAAAGTCTTCTCTGATCGCAATTAGAGGCTAAAAATAGATCTCATCAAGATATCATCAATCTTGACAAATATAAAGAGAATTGGAGAGAATATATCAAAATCGCGGTTACTGTTCATTGGCACAAATCCCAACTCCTGAGCTCAAAATCTGATCTCCACCATTCAAATTGTAGCTCTTTGAGTCATGAATCTCTCCTCCAAATTTCAGCTCGATCGAACCACATATAAAGCGGTATCGGAGTCTTGATGAAATCTAGGCAACATGAGAAAAATCATGTTTTTCTCTTTTTCTTTTGAGAAGTCACGGCTCCTCCCCTCTCCTTTTTTTTTTTTTTTTTTTATAACTTCCTTTAAGTTATCACACTAAAGGATTGAGCTTTGGGCTTTTAATAAAACCCACTTGGGCTTTTAATAAAGCCCACCTGGGCTTTCCTCCACATGGAAGGAAATAACCCAACAAATCTCCCCCTTTCCGACCGTATGGAGGGAATTGCCATCCTGGCGATCGAACAACAAACTTCAAACTTGTCCATTGGTAGTGTCTTTTTCAACATATCAAAACCATTATCTTTAGTGTGACCCTTCTCAAGTTCCAGTAACTTATTGTATAATGCACCTCTGACCCAACAGTATCGTACATTAATGTGTTTCGATCTTGTATGGAAACTAGAATTCTTAGTAAGATTAATAGCACTCTGGCTATCAAAAAACAACACATACCTCTGCTGCTTCAAACCAAGTTCTCTCAAGAACTTCTTTGCCCATAGCAACTCTTTAGTCGCTTTCGTTGCTGCAATGAACTCTACCTCTGTCGCAAAAAGGGCAATACACTTTTGAAGTCTCGATTGTCAAGCTACAGCTCCACCTACAAAAGTGATCGAATAACCCGAAGTGGACTTACAAGTATCCACATCCCCTGCCATATCTGCATCTATGTAGCCAACTAATAATGGTTGTCCGTTTCTTAAACCAAGTCTTAAAATGGAAGTGTCTTGAAGATACCTCATGATCCACTTCACTGCATTCCAGTGCTCTCTTCCCAGATTTGACGAGAATCAACTAACTACACCAACTACATAGGCTATATCTGGTATTGTGCAAACCATTGCATACATTAAATTTCCTATTGCTGAGGCGTAAGGAACTCTTTCCATGTCTTCCTTTTCCTTATCTATAGAAGGATATTCCTTTGCACTCAATCTGAAGTGGGTAGCAAGAGGAGAGCTAACCACTTTAGTGTTGTTCATATTGAACCTCTAAAGCACTTTCTCAATGTACTCCTCTTGTGACAAAAATAACTTCTTGGCACTCCTATCATGACTGATTTTTATACCAAGAATTTTCTTTGCTGGCCGCAAATCCTTCATAGAAAATGACTTTCTTAATTACTTCTTCAATTGGTCAATCCTTGAAGCATTCCTACCAATAATCAACATGTCATCCACATAAAGCAGTAAGAAAAAAAAAAATCACCATCGAAAAATTTCTAAACAAATACACAGTGATATGAAGTTATCTTCTTGTAGCCTTGCTCCCTTATAACCGACTCAAACTTCTTGTACCACTGTCTTGGTGCTTGTTTCAAACCATATAGGCTTTTCTTCTGCTTGCACACATAATCCTTTTTCCCTTTCACTCTGAAACACTTTGGCTGCTTCATATAAATCTCTTCCTCCAAATCACGATGAAGGAAGGTAGTTTTCACATCCATCTGCTCAAGTTCCAAGTCAAGACTAGCTGCTAAGCCGAGTACTATACGGATTAATGACATCTTTACAATTGGAGAGAAAATCTCATCAAATTCAATACATTTTCTCTGACCGAACCCTTTTACAACCAATCTAGATTTGTACTGTGGCAGTGAAGAGAGCTCATTTGGCTTCTTCTTGTAAATCCAATTGTTCTCCAAAGCTCTTTTTCCTTTGGGTAGCTTCACTAACTCAAAGGTGTGGTTATCATGCAATGATTGCATCTCATCTTGCATGGCCTCAACCCACTCTATCTTGTGTTCATCTTCCATGGCTTTTGCAAAACACTGAGGCTCTCCCCCATCAGTTAATAACACATATTGTTCTACTATCGAGTGGAAGGATGTTGGTCCCTAGGAAAACTCCTGGATGGAATCTTTGGTGGAATCTTTGACACTGTCAATTGCTCATTAGTCTCAAGATCTCCCTGAACCAGTAAGGGAACATCCACATCACCTCTACCCTAGTGGTCATCCTGAACATCATTCTCAACCTAAGAAGGAAAATTTTTCAAAGGAACTAGATCCACATCAATCAAACTGTCACCCAGCTGAGACATAGATTTCTCTACCTTCTCAATATCCTAAATCGTCTGATCTTCTACAAACACGATATCTTCGCTTCTCACAATTTTCTTCTCAATTGGATTATAAAGCTTGTATCTAAACTCATCTTGATCGTAGCCAAGGAATATACACTATCGCATTTTCTTATAGAGTTTGGACCTTTCATCTTTTGGAATATGCACAAATACTTTGCACCCAAAAAAACGCAGGTGATTATAGGAAACATCCTTACCTATCCAAACTCCGTCTGACACATCAAACTGTAAAGGAACACAGGGTGTAGGATTCAACACATGAGCAACAGTGCTCAATGCCTCCCCTCAAAAGGATTTTGGAAACTGGGCTTGTGAAAGCAAACATCCCACTCTCTCAACCAGTGTTCTATTCATCCTTTCTGCTATGCCATTCAACTGAGGATTTTTCAGAGGTGTCTTTCAAATTCAAGGTATATACCCACAGCTTCCTTGAATGATCATCTATAAAGGTCACAAAGTATCTGAAGCTACCAAGTGTTCTTGTCTTCATAGGGTCACACACATCTGAATGTACCAAATCCATTATCTCTGACTTTCTCAAATGAGGGGAATTATTAAAGGAAACTCCGCTCTACTTCCTTGACAAACAATGAGTACACCTTTTCAGAAGTGTAATTTTCAGTCCACATAGTAGACTTTTCTTCCCCTATAGAGCTAATCATTTCTCACTCATGTGAGCCAGTCTCTTGTGCCATAACTCTGTTGTACCATTATCCTCCATCATATTAACAATGTCGATGGAGATCTTTGCTTGTAGAACGTACAATGTAGATTGCTTCATGCCTCGAGCCACAACCATAGCACCCCTGGTGAGCTTCCATTGGCCATCACTGAAAGTGCCGCAGTACTCTTCGTCATCAAGTTCACCTACAGAAACTAAATTCAAACAAATGTCAGGAATATGCTTCACATCTCTAAGAACTAAACTTATGCCATTATTTGTCTTTAGATACACATCCCCAATTCCAATGACTTTAACCAAGCCATCATTGCCCATCTTTACAGTTCCAAAGTCACAGGATCTATAGGATGTAAAAGGATCCTTATGAGATGTAGCAAGAATGGAGGCACCACTGTCAATCACCCAACTGGTCTTATGGTATGCAACATTTATCATCTCATCATCATAAACAATGAGGAATTCTACAGGAGTATTGGTGGTAGCAACTCTATCATCACCATATTTGTCATCTCTATTCTTCTTTCCCTCTCCTTTCCCATTCTTGTTTTCTTCCTTCAATTTCCTACAACATTTCTTGCTGTGTCCCTTTTTCCCGTAATGATGACACTCAACATTTGAAAACTTGTTGGACTTACTTTTGCTGTTATCTCTGTTCTTCGAACCTCTGCTCTTACTTCTCCCCCTTTTTTTCTATAGCCAAGATCTCTAACTGTGAAAAGGATCCCTATGTTTTTCCACGAGTTCGGTAATGAACCAAGTAACCATAACCCTTGTATCTCATCATCAAACTTAATACTCATTCCAGCCAGCTGATTAATAATTCCTTGGAATGTGTTCAAATGATCAGATGAAGGAGTCCCGTACTGGTACCTCAAAGGCATCATTTGATTAATTAGAAACAACTTATTATTTCCAGTATTTCTAGCATATAGTTGTTCAAGCTTACTCCATAGAGAACGTGCATTTGTCTCTCCACTAATATGGTTCAAAACATTATCATCTATCCACTGCCTGATATACCCACAAACATGTTGATGTAACAAAGTCCATTCCACATCAGACCATTTTTCTAGTTTTTCGGCACTGAACATTGGTAGTTAATAATCTTTCATATAAAGAAGATACTCCATTTTTCCTTTCCATATGTGATAATTTGAACCATTGAGATTAATAATTTTACTCATATTTGCTTCTATAACTTAAACTAACAACTTGGCAATCTGTCAACGTTGCTCTGATACCACTTTGTTGGGAGAGATATCAACAAAAAACCACAATGGAATAATTTATCTCTCTATATGCAAGCAAATATAGTGTATATTTACTTTTATATGTGTTGAAAATAATAGGAAAAATGATCAATCACACTAAGCCACAAGAACACAAGCAATTTTTTACGTGGAAAACTTCCCCAGTGTGAGGAAGAAAAATCGCAAGACCTAGTCCAGTTGAAATTTCTACTATCAACCAAATAATAGGTACACAAAGTCTTCTTTAATCATAATTAGAGGCTAAAAATATATCTCATCAAGATATCATCAATCTTGACAAATACAAAGAGAATTGGAGAGAATATACCAAAATTGCGATTACTGTTCATTGGCACAAATCCGAACTCCCGAGCTCAAAATCTGATCTCCACCATTCAAATTATAGCTCCTTGAGTCATGAATCTCTCCTTCAAATTTTATCTTGATTGGACCATGAACGAAGTAGGATCGGAGTCTTGATGAAATCTGGGCAGCATGAGAAAAATCACGTTTTTCTCTCTTTCTTTTGAGAAGTGACGACTCCTCCCTTCTTCCCTCTCTTTTTATAACTTCCTTTAGGTTATCACACTAAAGGGCTGGGCTTTGGGCATTTAATAAAGCCCACTTGGGCTTTCCGTCACATGGAAGGAAATAACCCAATAGGTTGAGTATTAAAAATAAAAAGCAATAGAACCGACTTTCCAAAAGTCGATTTTGAACAAGCTTGCCATGCCGCTCCTTCCTGAGGTCCCAAAAATAAATTACAAAAAAACAACAGAATCAACTTTCCAAAACTCAATTCTAAACAAGTGCCATGGTGCTCCTTCCCAAGATCACTCCACAATAAATAAATAAATAAATAAAAAATCCAAAATCGACTTTCTAAATGTTGGTTTTGAGATGCACATATTGACTAGTTGGTTTTGCCATGCACATTCCTTAGTCGCCCTCCCCCTAGGTTCCCCTCGTGCCCCCTCTCCACCTACCCTGTGTTCTATTTATTCTCTTTCACCCTCCCACTTCCCATTCATCTGTTGGGGATCTGGCTTAAGATGGCAGAGGGTTTGGATCTTTCTTAACACATCAACACTTTTGATTAGATCGTTAGCTATCCGAAGCATGTCGATGTGAAGTTCAAGGAGGAAAATAAGGCATTGATGCTACTAAATCCCCTACCAAAGTCTTCGACATTCGAAAACCCGGTTACCACTCTAACTTGGGGAAAAGAAACTTTGGAGTTGGAGGATATCACGAGTGCTTTGTTGGGGTTCCACCAACAGAAGAATGCCAACAATGAGGGTTCACGCACTGAAGGGATCATGGAAAAGGGAAATAAGGATTGTAAGAGGAGCGATTTCTGTGGTGGATTGAGCGGCTATAGGGCTCGGTCCAAGTCCAAGAAGAAGAATGATGTGTGATGTTTTAAGTGTGAAAAGAGAGGGCATATAAAACTCGAGTGCCCAAAAAGAAGGAAAAGTGGTGCTGAAAACAAAGAAGGTTCATCAACAATGACGATTGTAGCTAAAGAAGGAGATTTTGGGAGCAGTGATGCTAATATGCTCGCAGTTTTATCGCGGTCGGATGAGTTCGTGGATTCTTGGATTTTGAACTTTGCATGTCCATATCATATAACACCAAATAAGGACTGGTTCACTACATATAGACTAGTTAGTTCTAGTTCCGTTCTAATGGGGAACGATGCTACGTGTAAAGTGATCGAGATAGGGAATATTTGAAGCAGGATGTATAATGGTGTAATGCGGATGTCGTGTTATGTGAGTCACATACTAGAGTTGAGGAAGAATCTAATTTCATTAGGCACCTTGGCTTTTAACGGGTTTAGTTGCAAGTTCGAAGGTGGGGTAATGATGGTGAGAATGGGAGTTACGACCGTGATGAAAGGGAAGAGAGTGTCGAGTAAAATTTACACACTACTAAATACCATGATTGTAGGTGGAGCTGCATTCGTAGAGTTTGAGTCTGATAGTACTCTTCTGTGGCATTGTGTCTAGGGGATATAGGAGAGTGTGGGATGTAGGAACATCACAAAAGATATCCTTTGAAGGGGGTAAAATGATGCAAGCTGGAGTTTTGCAAGTGCTGCATACTTGGGAAGTAGAATTGGGTTCAGTTCATAATGCCCACACACAACATGGAGGGGGTACTAGATTACATTCATTCAAATGTTTGGGGACCAGTGAGAGTGGCATCACGAGGGGGATATGTGCATTTCATGAGTTTTATCGATGACTACTCACGAAATTTCTTTGTTTACTTCATGAATCACAAGTCCAAAACATTTTTCAAGTTCAAAGTGTGGAAAGCTGAAGTGGAGAACTAGACCGGGAGAAAGATCAAATTCCTTAGGATAGACAGTAGGACTAAGTACACAAATTAGGAATTCAGAGAGTTCTGCGAGCGGCAAGGCATAAGGAGGCATTTTATATGCGTCGGACACCATAATAAAATAGTGTGAAGAAGAGGATGAATCGGACCCTGGATAAAAGAGCTTGGTGCCTCAGGCTATAGGCTAGGTTCGCTATGAATTTCTGGGCCAAGGTGATTAATATGGTATGTTTCTTGGTAAACAGATCACCTAGGGCATCAAAGAATGGGAAAGTTGCTGAGGAGGTGTGGACCAGTGAAAAGGTAGACTACTCTAAACTTAGAGAATTTGGGTGTCCGGCCTATACGCTCATTTTGGGTGAGGAGAGATCTAAGCTTGATGCAAAGTCTAGACGGTGCATCTTTTTGGGATATCACAAAGGTGTGAAAGGGTTCAAGGTGTGGGATATAGTGGCAAATAAGGTGGTGATCAGTAGGGACATGATTTTTGTTGAGAAAGTCATGTTACGACGTACTCAGGGAGAAACAGAGAAATACATACGAGAAAATCGCAGCAACAATGAATGTGTGATCCAGATGGATTAGAGACTTAAAGCAGACTAGTAGGGAGTCCTAGCCTAAAAGATTAGCCAGTGGTACAGGTGGATTCAGAACCTCAAGGTGGATATGACACAAGGAGTTCTAGCTTAGATAACTAGAAGCCGTGTCGAAGCATAGTTGGAGACAGACCTAGACGTGTCGTCAGGACATCCCCAAGGTACGAATTTGATGATCTAGTGTCTTATGCATAGGAGGCGATGCATAGCTAGGAGAAAGGTAGCTGGATAGGCGTCATGGTGGAGGAGATAGAGTCATTGCATAAGAAAAAAAATGTGGAACTTGGTGGAGCTTCTAGCTGGGAAGCAGGCAATAGGATGCAAGTGGGTATATAGGAAAAAGGAAACAGTTTCAAAAAAGGAAAAAGAGAAGTACAAGTCTCACTTGGTAGCGAAGGGTTACTCGTAGAGGAAAGGAGTAGATTAAGATGGAATCTTCTCTCTTGTGGTCAGGCACACTTCTACCAGGATAGTGTTAGGGCTGGTGGCGTAACATGATTTGCATCTTGAGTAGATGGACGTAGAAATGATGTTCCTCCATGGTGACCTAAAGGGGCTGACTTACATGACACAACCGAAAGGGTTCAGCCAACTTGGACATGAGCATTTAATCTGCAGGCTGAACAAGTCACTGTACAGGTTAAAGCAGTCTCTAAGGTAGTGATACAAGAGGTTCAACGCCTATATAACTCAAATTGGCTACAAGAGGTGTGGTACGATTGCTACATCTTTGAGAAGGAACTTGTGGACGGGTCTCTTATTTTTCTGCTTCTGTACGTAGATGATATGCTGATTGCTGCTAAAGACATGATTGAGGTAAATCGGTTGAAGACTTTGTTGGGAAAAGAGTTCAACATGAAAGACTTGGGTGCAACCAAAAGAATACTTGCCATGGAAATTTTCAAGGACAGAGGTGTAGGGAGACTATGGTCATCTCAAGGTAACTATGTGGAGAAGGTGTTGGAGAGGTTTAGTAAGGCCAATGCTAAACCAGTGAGCACACCTTTAGCGAGTCATTTCAGGCTATCTACTACCTAATGACCAAGTATGAATGATGAGGTTCGGGATATGTCAAGGGTTGCTTATGCTAGCGTAGTGGGGTGTATGATGTATGCCATGTTGTGTACGAGACTAGACCTGACACATGCTGTCAGCATGGTGAGCAAGTTTTTTTAGAATCTAGGTCAACAATAGTGGGGTGCTGTGAAGTGGACAATTAGGTACTTGAGGGGTATGACCGGGTATGACATAGAGTTCATAGCCCAACATAGTGATCCGACAGTGGTGGGGTATGTGGATACTAACTATGCAGGAGACCTAGATGATAGGAAATCTACCACAAGGTACGTATTTAATTTTGTGGGGGGACCCATTTGTTGGGGTTTTATGGTACAGTTGCTCGTGGCGCTATCTACTACCAAGTCGGAGTACATTGCACTGGCTAAGGTTGCCAAGGAAGTGTTGTGGCTTACAGGGTTGGTCAGAAAGCTGGGTGTCCAGTAAGGTGGAGTTTTGGTGCAGTGTGATAGTCAGAGTACCTTTTACTTGGTGAAGAATCAAGTGTACCATGTGAGGATAAAGCATGTTGATGTACGATATCACAGGGTTAGCGAACTAATTTCTTCATGGGAACTTCTCCTTGAGAAGGTCCATACGTCTGATAGCGGTGGATATGCTCATGAAACTGGTCACAATGAACAATTTCAAGCATTGCTTGGACTTGATCAACGTCTCCAAGTGCTAGAGGTGAGACAGACCCAAATTTATAGGCCCCAAAGGAGCAGTAGTTGTGCTTTCAGATTTCCAAGGTGGTGAATATTTGCCAAGGTGGAGATTGTTAGACACGTGGCTCATATTATGAGTAGATCACATGTACTAGAGAAAGCTACATGAAGCGAGGAACAATTGCATGAGAGGGTTCTGCAACATTGAAGGCAAACCATCGATTACTTGGGCAAAGTTGTCAACGGTTTCAGGCAGTATGCTGGAGGTTATTTATTCAGCACCAAATTGTCAACTGTTAGACCTGAGCATTCAATAGTTACTGTCGACACAGATTATGTGATTTCAAATCAGGGGCTTGTAGATTGGGCTTGAGAAGTAAGGTGCACTGCCAAGAGGGGGGTGAATTGGACTTTTAAAATATCTTTTGGAAACTTTAATCTAGTATAACCTTTTTCATTTTGAATTAATTACAATTACACTCTCCAATTAACAACACTATTAAACTTATTAGCAAATTCACAAGTACAGTTGATTTACAATGACCGACACTCAATCCAATCAATAAGGTAAGCTTGATTTCTCAATATGAAATAAAATAGAAATTTCAACAAGCTTCCAAAATTCAAATTTTGATATCAAACAAGTTACTTGAGTTTTATTAATGAACTTTGATATTTATCAATGTACTCCCGTTAATCAAGGTTTCCAAAATCAACGTACTTCCTTTAATCAAGGTGTTTGCAATTCTCAATAACTATTTAATTTCCAGCAATTAAGTAAACATCCACGCAGTTTATATATGCAGAAAATTAAAGAGAGTAGGGAAGAGAGAGACACTGAGATTTTACGAGGTTCGGCTATACCCGCCTACGTCCTTGCCTTAGGCAAACCACCTAAGGATTTCACAATACCACTCTCTTAACCGGGCGGTACACACTCCTTCAAGTAGAATGGAACCCTTCTCTTCAAGTGATACCCCACGCTCGGTAGTCTAACGATTCAACAATCCTGAACTGTAAAAGACAACAAGAGAAACAAGAACAATTCTTTTGTACAAAAAGCATTCTTAGCAAGAGCAGATTAGTACAAGTCAATATCATGATATACTTCAATCAAAATCAATATAGAAAGAATTGAAGCTCATAAATTTATCACCAGGGTTCTTTTTGTAGATTGAGAAACTCAGTAGAAATGCAAAGAACCATAGGCTTTAGTCAGCAAATTCTCAGTAGAAACTTCAGCAAAAGTTTTTGTTAGAAAGCTTTTGAAGAGTAGAAAATATTATGCTTGAATGCTGATTGTATGTATTGGTGTCTTTAATCCTTTGATTTAGCATGTATTTATAGAGGAAAAAAGTTTAATTTTCATATTCCACAAGTTACTTGGAGTGTTTCCCAAGTTTTCATAAAGTTTGGGGGTCAAGTAATCTCTTTTGGAAATATTCCCTCACTGTTTTATTTTGAATTTTATGAAGATTAGTTGCCTGATCTATTGGGGTCAGTCGTCTGATCTTATTCTATTTCAGCAAAAATTCAAACTCAGAATGGGGTCAGTCACCTGATCTTAGAGGGTCAGTTGACTGGGCCTGTTTTGTATACTCAATTAATTCAGCATAAAAATGTCTGTTGACTGATCTACTTTGGTGAGTCAACTAAACTAGCAAATTTCCACAAAGTTTAATTTTCAAGACTTTGATCCTTCAATTTTTGAAAAACTTCAATATAACTTAAAAAAGCATTTTTTGGGGTTTTCAAAAATTGGTCTCTAAGTCAATGAAAGATTCTTAAGAGCTTCATTCATTCATATTGAAATGTTTGAAGTACTTACACGAGACTTCTTAAAAATTATGACTCTTCTAATCACTAAGTCTTCATGTATAGCTTCCATTCTTCACATTGAGCTTGGCTCTAGGCTTCATCTTTAACTTCATAAGATCTTGTGTCATTAAGTTCAAGTTTTTTAGACTTTGTTAAGCACTTTGATATTAGTCACTTGGGTCACTTGAGCTTGATACTTGAGTTACCTGAAACTTCATCACTTAACCAAACATGTTAAGTTTTCTTGATTTTTTCTCATCAAAATAAGATTCGTAAGCCTTGTCAGGCCAACAAACTCCCCCTTTTTGAAGATGACAAATAAGTAGCAAAAGTAAGTGAACCTTAATAAAACTCCCATTACAATAAGCATACTCTTAACAATATTTGAAAAATGAAATATCAGATGTTATTAGAATCAATTTAAGTTCATATATCAAGATCAATATATCAACTATGTATAAGTGTTTATGAAGGTCAACAATATATATGTGTTAATTAGAATCATGTATCATATCTTAGTTTTTCAATTCTTCTAGCATATCTTATATCTTATATCTTATATCTTATCTCATATCATATCTCATTTCTCAGTTTTGTTCAAAAATCTTTCTCCCCCTTCTGACATCAATAAAAAAGAGATAGATGTTAAGAAATTTAGACAAAAATTAAAGCAATAAGAAACCATAAGCATATGATATAAGCATGCATAAGCAATAATTCCAAAAGGCAAAAACACACATAAATATGTGTTTATACAACCATAAAGTAAAAAAAAAAAAAAATTATACAGTTCCAGGATTTGCATCATCATCATCATCTTCATCTTATTCTTCTTTGTCATCTCCTTCTTCATCATCATCTTCTTCATCTTCTTCATCATCATCACCAGCATCAACTGAGCTTATATCCATTGGAGCTTTTCCATGAGAAGAGGATGAACCAGCCATGTGATGTTCAATCCCACTAAGCCATTGATCTAGTGAAGAATAATTGACTTGAAGAGATGTGAAATTATCTTGAAGTGAGCTAAGCCCCGAACTCATTTCTCAACTAGAAGCAGTAAACTATTGGTGATAAGCCAAGAACAATGATAGTGCAACATCAATCAGAAGAGCAGGTTGTTGGTCTTGAGGTTGTGGCTCAGAAGCTTGTCTTTGGCGTTGTCCGCCTTTAGGAAACCAGCCTTGCTCATGTTTCTCATACCCTATTTGTTTAATTGTAGTAGAAGAGAAAATATCATAATGGGTATGTTTAATAAGCAAGTCATTTGGAGATGAAACATGAAGATGAGAAAAGAGGAGGTTCAGAATTCCTCCATAAGGTAGAGTTACTCGGCGAGCTTTAGTACGAGAAATCATCCATTTAAGGAATAAGCTCAATAAGTCCAGCTTCTTTCCTTTCAGCAAACACCACATAAAAAAATAGTCCACGTATGTCATATAGTCATGAGAACCAACCTAAGGGAGGAAGTTGTATATGATGATCTTTTGGAAGATCTGGGGTTGGAGATTCAGTTGCTTGTGTAATGGAGGATGTCCAAAGTAAATAGGTGCGTCAACCATAATTAGAGGTAGAAATTCTTTGAGAGTAAATCCTTGCTCCATGATCCATGTTTGTCCAAAAGGAGGACATTTGAATTTGCCTTGGCGAATATTGAAGATATTAGTCAAAGTTTGTGGTGTGAGTGTGATGGACTTGCCCAAAACTTCTGTAGTAGTTACCGACTCCCCTTTAACCAAATTGGTGTAGAAAATTTTTACAAGTTTACGATAATAGCCTTTGGCCTGGTAGGTAATGAAAATTTTCCAACCAAGGTTCCTAAACATGGGTAGGATTTCGGGAAAATCTTCTTCGAAAAATGAAGTATCAAGAATTTTACCAAGAATCAGATCCATTGAATAGATATGATCTTTATATAGACGCTTATCATGAGGAGTGACGAGTCATTGATTGATAGAGGAGTCATCATCAGCTTGCGTTGAAGTCTTATGCCAAACCATGTTTGTTCTAGGCATCGTGAGTTTAAACTGAACGGTAAAACCCTAGACTTTTATGAGGGAATGATGTAGGGTGATGAGTTTTTAAGTAAGGTGCACTAAGGATCAAAGGAGAATGAAGAGAAGAGAGGAGCAAACTAGCGTCAGTTGATTGGAGGCTTCAAATTTTAGGGTTTGCGCACTGTTCGTATTTAAATTCCGTCAGTCGCTCGACTGAACTTGAGGTTAGTCACTTGACCTTCAGGTGCATTTAAAATTTTTTTAGACAGTAGCATGTCAATCGACTGAGGATTAAGGGTCAGTCTCCTGACATTGCTTATCCTAAAAAATTGATAATATTAGAAAGGGATCAGTTGATTGAGGCTGAAAGTTCAATCGCCTAACCTCTTCTACTTTTGATTTCCTATTTGCTAACATTTTTAAACAAATTCTCTGCTATGTAACAATCCTAGTTCTCTTCTTATAGATATAAATCTATCTTCGGTAAGAGATTTGGTAAAAATATCTGCCCATTGGTAATTTGTATTCACAAATTCAAGTAAGATGTCCTCTTTTTGCACATGATCTTTTAAAAAGTGATGTCTTATGTCTATATGCTTGGTTCTTGAGTGTGATATAGGATTTTTAGAGATATTTATCGTAGTGGTATTATCACACTTTATAGGTATCCCTGAATACTCTAAATTAAATATTTTAATTGTTGTTTCATAGAGAGTGTCTGTGCACAACAGCTCCCTGCTATCACATACTTAGTTTCAGTAGTAGACAAGACTACAAAATTTTATTTCTTGGAGAACCAAGACACAAGAGACCTTCTTGGAAAGTGGCAAGTACTACTTGTGCTTTTTCTATCAATCTTACATCCAGCATAATCAGTATCCGAATAGTGTATCATCTCAAAACTGGTGTCCTTAGGATACCATAGACCTAAGTCAATAGTACCTATCAAGTATCTTAAAATTCGTTTTACAACTATTTGGTGAGATTCCTTAGGGGCTGACTAAAATTGAGCACACATGCGTACACTAAACATTATATTTGGTCTACTAGCTATCAAATATAGTAGACTTCCTATCATGCCTCGGTAATATTTCATATCAACCGATTTTCCTTTTTCATCCTTATCAAGACTATAGAAGTACTCATTGGAGTACCTATAGGTTTACTACCTTTGGTATCAAACTTCTTCAGCATATCTTTTATATATTTTAATTGATTTATGAAGGTTCCATTTTTAGCTTGCTTTATTTGAAATCCTACGAAGGAATTTAATTCTCCCATCATACTCAGTTCAAATTCTTCTTGCATATATTTAGCAAAGTCTTTACATAAATCTTCATTTGTAGCACCAAATATAATATCATCTACATAGATTTGAATGATGAGCATATCTTTAGTTTTAGATTTAATAAATAATGTGATGTTTACCTTTCCTCTATAAAATCCCTTTTCTAGCAAAAATCTACTCAACCTCTCATACCAAGCCCTAGGGGCTTGTTTCAACCCATATAAAGCTTTTGTTAACCTAAACAGATGATTAGGGTTATGAATATCCTCAAATCCTAGAGGGTGTGCCACATGAACTTCTTTATTTATAAATCCGTTTAAGAATGCACTCTTTACATCCATTTGATAGAGTTTGAATTCCTTGTGGGATGCATAGGCTAATAAAATTCTTATAGCTTTCATTCTTGCTATGGGAGCAAAGGTCTCATCGTAGTCTATTACCTTTTCTTGGTTATACCCTTGAGCCACAAGTCTATCTTTGTTACGTGCTACTATTCCATTTTTATCCTTTTTATTCCTAAATACCCATTTTGTTCCAATTATAGAATGATCATCGGGTCTATGAACTAACTTCCATACTTTATTTCTTTGAAACTGATTTAGCACTCCTTGCATAGGAACTATCCAAGAATCATCACTTAAGGCTTCTTCAATGTTCTTAGGTTCTTCTTGAGATAGGAATGCATAATAATTGCATATATTTTTTCAATGAAGATATAGTGGATACACAACGTGAATGTTCTCCTATAATTTGATCTTTTGGATGATTCCTTACAAATTTCTATTCTCTAGGTAGTTCAGAATTTTCTAAAGATTCATCATTTGAAGTTGGTTCATTTGTCTCATCCTTGACTTCTTTTATTTCTAAGTCTTTTAACTTTTGTGTTGTTTCAGCTTCCTCAATATTTATTGTTTTAGTAAATGAATTTTCCTCATCAAAAGTTACATGTATTGATTCTGTAATTGTGAGAGTTCTTTTATTGTTGATTCTGAATGCTTTGCTTTTTAATGCATATCCTAAAATATTCCTTCATTTGATTTTGCATCGAATTTTCCTAAGTCGTCTTTATCATTCAATACAAAACACTTGCACCCAAATATATCAAAATAATATATGTTAGGCTTTCCATAGTTCATAGGCGGTCTTATATAAACTTGATCTTATGGAAACTCTATTCATAACATAGCATGCGGTATTTATTGCTTCAGCCCAAAAATATTTAGGTAGCTTATGTTCATTGAGCATGGTCCTAGCCATTTCTTGAAGAGATCTATTCTTTCTTTCAACAACTCCATTTTGTTGAGGAGTTTGAGGTGCTGAAAAATTGTGATTTATTCCATGTTCATTACAAAATTTTTCAACTTCTTTATTGTTAAATTATCTTCCTTGATCACTCCTTATATTTAAAACACCACAACCTTTTTCATTTTGAAGTCTTTTGCACAAGTTAATTAGCATCATGTAAGCTTCATCTTTGGAGGCTTAGAAGAGTACCCAGGTAAACCTGGAGTAGTCATCTACTATGACAAAAGCATATTGCTTTCCTCCTAGACTCTGAGTTCTAGTAGGGCCAAATAAATTTATGTGAATAAGTTCTAAGGGCCTACTAGTGCAAATATGTTTTTTCTTTTAAATCTAATCTTACTTTGCTTTCCAAGTTGGCATGCATTGCAGATTTTGTCTTTTACAAACCTAGTACTAGGTAGACCTTTGACTAAGTTTTTTTAGTTAGTTTAGAAAGTAAATACATGCTTGCATGTCCAAGTTTCCTATGTCATAGCTAGCTTGCTTCATTCATAGCTGTCAAGCAAGTGACTTCTTAAGGGATCAAGTTTGCAAAGTTTATGTAGCACACATTATCAACTCTTTTTGCAATGAACAAGATTTTATTCTTATCTTTGTTTTCAACTATGCATTTGTCTTGTTTAAAGATTATTTCAAATCCTTTATCACTTAGTTGACTAATGTTGAGTAGATTATGTTTTAATCCATCTACTAGTAATACTTCATCAATAGTCAAGTATGGATCTTTACCTACTTTTCCGATATCAATTGTATTACCTTCGGCAATGTCTTCGAAAGTGATAGATCCACCATCCTTAAGCATTAATGTGGTGAACTTGGACTTGTCTTCGGTCATGTGTCTTGAACACCCACTATCCAAGTACCATTTGTCTTTTGACGGAGTGGTCCTAAAGCATATCTGCAAGAGGGTTTCAAGGTGTTACTCTTTGTTCATAAGCATTAGTGGAGGATGTGCTTGCATAGTATTTTGACTTCTTTACAAAGTACCCCATGTAAAGATTCTTTTTCCTTTTGTTTTCAACTCCATTGAATCCAATTCCTTCTTTGTCTAGTGACATTCTTTGAGTACCAATCAACTTTTCAAAGTTTTCCTTTCCTTTTGTAAAATTGTAGATGATTTTGTCTTTATCCTCAATTTTACTTTTAAGGTCACTTTTTTCTAAATCCTTCTTGCTTTTAACATTTACTTGTAACTTTACTAGGTCTTGAGACATCTTATTTATTTTATTCATGAGATCATTAATGTGAGAGTTCTTTTCTTTTTCAGCTGATTTCGATGTTTCTAGTTGATTTTTAAGTATTTCATTTTGTTCTTTCAAGGCTAGATTTCTTTTAGAAACTCTTATGAACCTATTATGCAAAGAAAATAACTCAGCTTGCATTTCCTTATATGAGGGCATACTATCACATGAATCACTACATTACTCATCACTAGTTTCTTTTGATGAGCTAGTATAGGAGTTTACCTCATCGTCTTTTGCCATGAAGCAGATGTTCGCTATTTCTTGATCGCTTGAGTCATCCTTTGATTCACTTGAGCTTGAGTCATCCCATGTAGCTTTCATAGCCTTCTTTTTCTTCTTCTTCTTCTTAGTGTCCTTAAGCTGTGGACAATAAGGTTTAATATGCCCAACCTTTTTGCAATTATAACAAGTAGGGGGTTCATTTTTTGTTTCCTTTTTACTTATTTCTCCTTTGTCAGATTTTGAGCTTTTAAACTTTTGAGTGAACTTAATATTCTTTTTCAAAAACTTTCCAAGTCTTTTAGTGATAAAGGTTATATCATCATCGTCTAATTCATTTTCTTCTTCTTCTTCTTCTTCTTCTTCTTCTTCTTCTTCACTAGAGCTATCTTTAGCAGCCTTGAGAGCTATTGATTTCTTGTTTTTATTATTCTCAAAATGTCTTTCATTTATTGCCATCTCATAAGTGAGGAGCGATCCTATCAGTTCATCTAGGGTAGTATTTTTCAAATTTCTTCCTTCTATTATTGCAGTTGCCTTAGGTTCCTAAATTGGTGGAAGTACTCTTAAGGATTTTCCGTATCATTTCATAAGTTGAGTAATTCTTTCCTAAGACATTGAGGGTGTTTATTATATGGGTGAATCTAGTGTAAATAATAGTAATGGTCTTATCAGGATTCCTCCTAAAAGCTTCATACTCGCTAGTGAGCTTATCGATTCTATTATCTCTTACATCAATAGTACCTTCATAGGTTACTTCAAGTTTGTCCTAGATTTCTTTAGCTTATTTACATGACATAATCCTATTGAATTCATTTACATTAAGGGCACAATATAATGCACTCATAGCACTTGAAATTACTTGTAACATCTTATGGTCATTGTCGGTCATCTCTTTTTCCTCTTTAGGTATCTCTTTACCATCCACGATTTTAGTAGGGATAAAGTCACCATGTATAACACTTTCCATACTTTCTAATCCATAGTTTGTAAATAAATTCTCATTCTTTATTTCCAAAAGGTGTAGTTTACACCTCAGAAAATAGATGGTCTAGATGAGGATTGACCCTTAGCAAAGGGAGATACACCTAGGTGTGCAATAGGGATCTTTACGTAGCTTCTTGTTTAAGATTTAGTACAATCTAATGCTCTAATACCAGTTGAGAAGTAAGGTGTACTCCCAAGAAGGGGGGTGAATTGGGTTTATAAAATATCTTTTGGAAACTTTAATCTAGTATGACCCTTTTTCAGATTGAATTAATTACAATCACACTCTCCAATTAACAGCACAATTAAACTTATCAATTACTTCACAAGTACCGTTGATTTGCAATGACCAACACTCAATCCAATCAATAAGGTAAGCTTGATTTCTCAATATGAAATAAAATAAAAATTTTAGTAAGCTTCCAAAATTCATATTTTGATATCAAACAAGTTACTTTAGTTTTATTAATGAACTTTGATATTTATCAATGTATTCCCGTTAATCATGGTTTCCGCAATCAATATACTTCCTTTAATCAAGGTTTCCGCAATTCCCAATAACTATTTAATTTCCAATAATTAAGTAAACATCCACAAAATTTATATATGCATAAAATTAAAGAGAGTAGGGAAGAGAGAGACACCAAGATTTTACAAGGTTCGGCTATACCCGTCTACGTCCTCGCCTTAGGCAAACCACCTAAGGATTTCACTATACCGCTCCTTTAATTAGGCAGAGCAAACCGTTTACACACTCCTTTAAGTCGGATGGAGCCCTTCTCTCCAAGTGATACCCTACGCTTGATGGTCCAACGATTCAACAATCCAGAAACGTCAAAAACAACAAGAGAAACAAGAATAATTCTTGAGTACAGAAAGCACTCTTAGCAAGAGCAAATTAGTACAAGTGAATATGACAATATACTTCAATCAAAATAAATATAGAAAGAATTGAAGTTCAAAAATTTATCACCAGAGTTATTTTTTAGATTGAGAAGCTCAGTAGAAAAGCAAAGAACCGTATGCTTTAGTCAGCAAATTCTTAATAGAAACTTCAGCAAGAGTTTTAGCAAGAAAGCTTTTGAAGAGTAGAAAATATTATGTTTGAATGTTGATTGTTTGTATTGGTGTCTTTAATCCTTTGATTTAGAATGTATTTATAGATTGAAAAAGTTTAATTTTTTGTATTCCCCAAGTTACTTGGAGTGTTTGCCAAGTTTTCATAAAGTTTGGGGGTCAAGCAATCTATTTTGGAAATATTCCATCACTGTTTTATTTTAAATTTTATGAAGGTTAGTCGCCTAATCTATCAGGGTCAGTCGCCTGATCTTATTTTGTTTCAACAAAAATTCACACTCAGAATGGGGTCAGTCGCCTGATCTTAGAGGGTTAGTCGTTTGGGTCTGTTCTGTGTGCTTAATTAATTTTGCCTAAAAATGTTAGTCGACTGATTTATTTTGGTCAGTCGACTGAACTAGAAAATTTCCACAATGTTTAATTTTCAAGACTTTGATCCTTCAATTTTTGGAAAAAAATTCAATATAACTTAAAAAATCATTTTCCTAGGTTTTCAAAAATTGGCCTTTAAGTCAATAAAAGATTCCTAAGTGCTTCATTCATTCATATTGAACTGTTTGAAGTACTTACATGAGACTTCTTAAAAACTATGACTCTTCTAATCACTAAGTCTTCATGTATAACTTCCATTCTTCACATTGAGCTTGGCTCTAAGCTTCATCTTTAACTTCATACGATCTTATGTCATTAAGTTCAATTTTTTTAGACTTTATTAAGCACTTTGATATTAGTCACTTGGGTCACTTGAGCTTGATACTTGAGTTTCCTAAAACATCACCACTTAACCAAACATGTTAAGTTTCATTGATTTGTTATCCTCAAAATAAGATTTGTAAGCCTTGTTAGGCCAACAGGGCATATCTAGAGGATTTTCCTTCGGGGATCACTGTATATGTATTTTAGGCTTACTAGAACTCTTCTATAGGCATTGGGTTCATAGTTAAACACTATTGTAACCCAAAGATGTAAGCTTTTACATTGTTCATAGTGAAAACGAAAGTACTGCTCCTATGGACGTATGCTATTGCTGAACCACATATATCTTGTGCGTTCTAGTTGTGTTTTGCTTGTTCTTTTTATTGTTTGATTTGTTCTTTAGCATATTTCATCATTGAGTGTTTCCATTAGTGATTTTTGAGTGATTCGTGATTGATTGTGTGCTTCCGCTGTGCGTGTTCAAGTCGGACCAAACACCAAAATCATCATTTCTCCTGAATTCTTTGTTTCCCTTCTTCCTCCTTTGTCGTCCAGCCTCCTTCACCACATTCAAGTGTTGAGTGAATGTTTTACTGATTTACTCTTATAACTTCCCTATTTCAAGGGTTAGTGACGATGTTGCCAGTGATGTTTTTAGTAATTTTTAATTTTTACTTTGATTTTGTACATTCATTTCATTTTTACTTTAGTTGAAAATTCAGATTGGCGTTAAGTTCATTTGCTAACAAAGTTATGGTCTTATTATACATTGAGGGTGAGATTATACATGGTTCGATTGGTATTGAGTATAACACAGGGCCAACGAAGGTGATTCGAGTTAAAAGTAGGATGGAGTTAGAAAGTTTGAAATGGAAAATATATGAAGGATTAGATATTGATCCAAATGAATACATAATAGAATTGAGTTTGAGATATATGTAATGAGGGGGTGGTGGAAATTTAGTGTATATCGATGTCTCAATAAAAAATGATGCAAATGTCCTAATTACATTAGGCCCACAGAGTTCTTGTCCTACTGTGTATGTAGTTGAATTTTTTGTTTAAACGCATCCCTTGAAGAAGGAGTATGGGTGGAGCTTCAAATGTGAAGAGGGAAGCATTCTCCATCCTTAATCATATAATGAATATGATACTGCTGAGACGGGTAGGCTATTTGATCACCTTTCATAGGTGACACAATCTTTAGATTTGAATGACATCCTGAGTTCATCATTTAAGCCAGAATTCTTGTTAACAAAGTTTGGATGTGAAGAGGCTAATTTCTAAGGATTCAATGTGGGATGTTGTTTCCATCACCACAATAATCAATTGAGTATAGGCATGACCAAAGTTCAGCTAGAGTTGTGCTTTTACTTGACTTCCAAATAGTTCCATCAATTGTTATGAACGAGAGAGGAGCATATATTGAGCCAATACAACCTAATATGGAGTGTTACCATGATTTAAAGGAAGAAGATGATTTAGAAGAGGATTTTGAAGAGGCATAAGTAGAAGTAAATAAGGTCAACGGAGCGAATGATTATGGGGTGCATAAAGAAGTTGTCATGCCTCTAGAGAACAAAGTTGTGGGTCAGAGACGGGTACGCAATGTGCCACCATTAGTGTACATGATTGATGTTGAAGCAAGTCATATTAGAAGTCAATTTGAAAGTTCCCTTAAGGGCACTCGATGGGATGGTGTCTCAAAATTTTTTAAGGATATAATTTTTGACACATAGGATAATCTGATACACTTTATGCGCATGCCCCATGCACAAACACACCACGAATCCAAGATGGAGCAATCCAACCCAACAACATGGGTGGTTAGATGCAATGTAGACGAGAGTTGTGCTTAGAGGTTGTATGTCTATTAACGTAGAAATCATGGGCTCTTTGAAATTACATAGTATAGAGGTCCCCATACATGCATCAGTAAGACTCTCTTGCAAGACCACCCACAATTAAAGTTGACCTTCATTGCAAATGAAATTATAGAAATTATCAAAAGTGACGATGGTGCTTTGATTGCAGCTTTGCAAGCACACATGAGGTCAAATTATCAATACCATGTATCCTATAAAAAGGTATGACTTGGGAAGCAAATGATAGTTGCAAATGTTTTTGGAGACTGGGATCTTTCATATCAAATTCTGCCAAAGTGGATTTATGCTATGTGTGAAACAAATCATAGTACAAAGGTGAAGTGGGTATGGGGAGAAATTCCTGATGCTAATAACTCTGCAATTTTGACATGTGTTTTTTGGTCATTTATAATATCAATTAAGGGATTTCTTCATTGTTCTCCAGTTATTTGTGTGGAAGGAACACACTTATACAAGAAAAATAAAGGTAAATTATTAATTGCAATGGCCTCTGATACAAACCAAAAAATATTTCTTGTAGCGTTCACAATTATTGAGGAGGAGAGTCTACAAACATGGTCTTGGTTTCTTCTTCAGTGCATTCAAGATGAAGTGACTAATCGTGATAATTTGTGTCTTATATGAGACAGACACCACGGTATTATTGGTGTCATTCATCATAATGTTGATTGGCAACCTCTGCATGCACACCATCGGTTTTGGTTGCATCACGTCATTAGTAACTTCAATAAAAGGTTGCATAATACCATGTTGAAGAAAATGGTTGAAATAGCTAGTAGGGAACGCCATATTATGAAATTTAATAGTCTGATGGAAAGAATCTTAACAGAAGGTGGGCCAACTGCAAAATCTTTTTTGAAGAGATCCCTTTTTCATGTGTATGCAATGTCATGATGGTGGGCAAAGGTGCAGAAAGATGATCACAAATCTGATTGAATGTTTTAATGTCGTCCTTAAAGGAACTCGGAGTTTTCCAATAACTGCCATTGTATAGATGACATTTTATCGCGTTGCATAGTACTTCAGTGCCTAGCAGGAGGCATTTCACCAAGCGATAGAGTCGGGGAATGGTTACACCCCACATTTTTTGTTGCAAATGAAAATGAGGGAAAGGTATGTTGGACATGAGGTTATCAACTTTAATACTAAAAGGGAATTATTTAGTATTCAAACTACACCACGCCAGCCAAAGAAGGGTCAAAATGTTTAAGTCGTGGACATAAAGGAATGTTAGTGTACATGTGGGATGTGGCAAAATCTACACTACCCTTATTCATACTTGTTAGCTATCTGTGGCTTGAGGAGATTGTGATATAGTTGCTATGTTCACGGTGATTGGGTATTATGCTACCTATGCGATCGACTTCATCTCTATCCTCAATGAAGAATATTGGACAGATCCAGTTGCACCAACATTATATAGAAATCGATAATTGTTTAGGCAAAAAGGACGATCGAAGAGTTCCACACTACGTAATGAAATGGACGTACAAGAGGGTAGTAGGAGGATACAGTGCAATTTTTGCCACAAAGAAAGTCACTACTGCATTTGATGTCCGAGGAGGACTGGAGGTCATGATGGAACTAGATCATCACATTGATGTGTATTTAATGTGCATAGTATGTTTGATTTTGCCTATTTTTATCTTTGTACATATTAGTAGCATATTGTTTGTCTATGATTTGTTATTATTGTAAATGTGATGTATTGATCTTCTTGATGTACTATTTTCTTCATATTGGAAGAATAACCCCTCCCGTCGACATAGGGTTTATAGTTGAACCACGTAAATTTTTGTGTATTCTGTAATATTTCTTTGCTTTATTTTTATTTTTGAATTCACTACCCTTAAATAAATGATACATTTGCAAAATAAAGTGACAGTTTTGTAATTATTAAATAGGTACATAGACTTGACAAAAAACCTAAGATAAATGGACAATACATTTGTTTTCTAAACAATAATTTGCTAAATAAACTTAGTACATTTGCATCTTCCTTCTCAAATATATTGCAATAATAATAATAATAATAATAATAATAATAATAATAACAACGACAGCAACAACAACAACAACAACAATAATAATAATAATAATAATATAATAATAATAATAATAATATAATAATAATAATAATAATAATAATAATAATAATAATAATAATTTACTTGCATGAGTTCTCGATATAAATAAGGTAATTTATTGTCTCTTTATTGAATAATTGAAAATAATAATTAAATCAATATACAAACAGATTGTAAAAAAAAATGAACATATAGATATAATACAATATCCCAAAAAATATAAAATAATGAACCAAAAAAAATACAATAAAGTCCCACATTATCCCAGTCTTCTCTATCTTTGCGGCCGTTTATGTCGTTCCTACTGCCCTCCTTACACACGTTGTCGTCTCCCACATCCATCTGCACCCTTGTTAACATGTGATGTTTATGGGATCTGCAGCATCATGCGACGTCTGATCACCAAATAGAACAAATGAGATCAATGATGAAATCAAGAATTGTTGGTATTGCTGTTGTCCCTGGTAGATTGGGGGTGGGTAGGATGGATTGGACTATGGTGGCTCCGGCACAAACAATGTACTACTAGATGCCCCATATGGATCCTGATATACCCTATATGGAATATGGGAAGAAGAAGTCGAAGCATGCTAGGGGGAGGTATATGTAGGTATATACTGTTGTGCCAATGCTCCTCCATCACCCTTTGTGCACTGTGTGAATAGGGCAAGTACTCCCCCCTCACCTTGACCCCCATAGCTCCGGCAAGGTCCAACATGAAGTCTCCTATGCGATGCTTGCTTAGCAACTATAGCATCATCATCCCATTTGCCATTATGTGCATCCTCATCATTGGCATGGGTAGACCTGTGAACTGACCAACGAGCGTCATATGCCACAAACTACATACAAGCTATTGCAATCAGTCTAACCGGACATGTCGAGACATAGTCAGATAGCTAAATCTTCCCCATCATATGCTCTTCCAATAGAATACTATAAAACTATTAATAAGTTATTTAAAATAATTGTATGTTCACTACATGCATTGAATAATTTATTCACGCACCACTATCATATGCAGACTGGCAGTCCTACTAATGCAGCGAATAGTGATAAACTGGTACCACTGATTATATCCATCCTCGGCTTATAGAGGTGTAGGCCTATGGAATGAAAGTTTAGTCAATATGTGGACGACATAGTCCAGTCACCGCTGCCACATTTGGAGGTTATGATTGTAATATGCACGCTAGTCTGTGTGATAATTCCCATGCTGCTCACATTCATGCAGATCCCTAAAATGACCGTTATGGTTGTACCCTATTTGAGGTGGAAGGGGTATATGTTGCCTTAGCCCGAAGTGCCGCAGTACTTGGTCTGGTAGGTGCCACTCTATGAGCTAAAAGCATATCAAGGGAGTGCAAACAAGCCCAAATTTTACTTCATTGAAGAACACACACGATAGATTAGCGTAGATATCCGTTGTGTACAACTACCATATAAACTACTAACAAATGATACATGTAATAACAATATTGAATATTAAGTAATCACTTTTTATGATTCCAATGAAAATATGTATTATATCGTCCTCACGCATCATATTAATGTCATATTGGTATGATCATAGAATATGCATGGGGACATGCAAAGTAAGAAATGAAGCTTGAAATCTACAATATAACAAGACACTAAAATTTTAAAAATTTATGGAAAGTAAAACACATACTAACTTGACCGCAAGTGGGTACGACCTATCACTGGCATTAGCAAAAAGATATGGTAGGCTAAATCTAATGGAAGCAAGAAAGGGCATGTTTCCCCATGCCCAAACTTGCAGAAAGAACATTAAACCTCCAACTGAATGTGTCCCCCCCCCCCCCCTCCTCACGAGCAACATGGATGTCATGTCCAAGTGGCTGAGTATAGGTAGGAAAATTAACAATGCATAGTATTGTGACTTGTTCATGAACAAAAAACTACATATGAGTTGTAAGATGCATGCTCAAGCATACTGCATTACTTCTCCTCCGATGCATTATTAGCAAGCTTTAGTAGGTCATTGTCCATCCATGCCATTGATAGGGAGGAGCTAGATCATCCGCTCTAGCCAGTGGCCGTGGGGGGGGGGGGGGTCGCATCTAAGTAGTCTAAAATACAAGCAAGGTCATCTTTGTAACAGCGTTGCCGTCTACAGGTAACTTTGTAATAATGGTGACATCCTACAACATTGTTGTCGCCTCGCCACAAGGAAAGTGAAATGTGTGCATTTAAAGCCTTCAGTGCCCTAGCAATGCACTAATTAAATGGTGGTGAAGCCGAATGTATCAAATCTGGTATAGAGGATAGAACCCCATTTGTTGAATCTACGGAATGATTCTAGCATCAGCATGTGACTGCATCTCTAATGTGTGTGCACCTACACGAATGCCCTTTAAAGGCGTCGGAATAATCCTTCTCCCATGTGATCACTATTGGCAGAATGCCACTCCACAAGTTGGAGAGAGCTATTGCTCCGACATCTATATGTTTTGGGTTTCAGACAACAGGTGTCCAATTATCGTAGGTTTCAACTGGTGTGAAGTTTTGTGCATGCAACCCACTCGCCCTGCTAGATGCAATGTAGGCAAGTCACATTAAACATTGCTTACCCTTGGTGTTAGTCGAACTGGATGCAAAAAAGATCATGTCAATCCGCTATATATAAAGTTAGCATGTCTAATTAATAAACAAGAAGAATCAACCAAGCAAGCATCGACTTTAAAACTATAAATATTAAGCTTAAAAGTCTTATCTTTCTAAAATATTTTTAGTTTGTTTTTCGCAAAAAATGCACACTTTAGAACTACAATTGTTTTTGATTTGACAAAAACAACCTAAATTTATGCATACTAGGCAAGCTACACGACATTAATTCCCTTAGAATTTAAAACCCACCAAGATATGCTAACTTCATAAGCATTAGTCTCAAATCCTATTGTATCAAAATTTTCCTTTAGAGCATCTTTCTCTCTCTTCTTCAAGGTTGACACATTTTCTTGTAGTGATATGAGTTGTTGTAATAGAACTAAGCATTTTTCCTTTTCAAATTTTTTCTTTTACAAATAGTTGGATTATTGGAACTTCTTCCATTTGCTTTTTAGCTATTAGTTTTATTTTCCTCTTCTACATTATGACCTTACTTATAGTTATCATTATGTCAACCATTTTTATCTTGGGGACAATATTTCATCTCAATTTGTTTGTGATTAGCCAACTTTTTAAGAGTAATATTTTTGTTCTTGTATTTAAAACCTCATTTGCAATTTTTTCATTAAAAATAGAAATAATTGCAATGGGCTCATCCATACTCTGACTCTCCCTCTTCTATAATGAACTTTCCTTTCAATGAATCTACAAGCTCCTTTGCAAGTCATGTTATTCCATGGAGTTGACATTATGTTCTTGTTACATAAGGTTACAATTTTCCCATTTAATCCTTGTACAAACAAACTCTGAAGTCCGTTGTTTTGATTGAGCTCACTTGGATTAGTGAGAACATAAACCACTATTCAAGTAGAAGGTGCATTCTCATTTTCCAATGCTTGAATCGTACTCCATCAAACTACTCCAATTTGACAAGATGCATTATATATCTCTTTGAGTGTATGTTGCATGTAGTAAGGAGATTCTTTGTAACGGTACTAAACCTTTCATATTAAGGGAATAATGGAGTAAACAAGATGAAGTTGAAGTAGCAAACAACAACTATGCTATTTATGCACTCATTTTCCAATGCTTGAATTGAATCTTGCTCCAATTTGGCAAGATGTATTATTTCTTTAAGCGTACAAAGTAAGGAGATCCTTTTGTTATGACAGTAAACCTTTAATATTGAGATATTAATAATGGTGTGAACAAGATGAAGTTGGAGAAACAAATAGCAACCACTCAATATTTACAAACTTTATTGTGCATTTTTAAGGATTATAGTTGTTGAACAAATTTTAAAATGCCTTATGCAATTTTTGGTTTCTTTTGATTGATTCAAAATGGATCCTTTCATGACTTCATGAAAGTGTCAAATTATCCCACATACCCACACAAACAATGCAAACATGTGAACTCCAATTTTGTATAATGACAAATATGTGTAGAATGTTCATATATAAGGCAATAAAGATTTTCTTTCTTTTTTCGGTAAGGGTCAAAACACACTATCCCATTCTTTGATTATTTCTACCCAAACTTTATTTTGAAAAGAAACTTCTCAACAATTCTGCCAAAGCATCTCTAAAAATTGTTTAAGGTGTGTATACCTGGGATCTCATCTTTAAAGAGCACCCAAAAAATGCTCAATATAATTTGCATGTCTTTGCAGGCAATTTCAAGGGAGGCAAAAGAATTTGAACTTGGAGAGGCAAGGTATTATGTGGTGCTAGTGTGGAGTGCAATCGTTTGGCAGGTTTTCTTCATTGGAGCAATTGGGGTGATCTTTTATGCCTCTTCATTGTCATCTGGAATTTTAATTTCTGTTCTACTCCCCATAACTGAGCTTTTTGCTGTTATTTTCTACAAAGAAAAGTTTGAGGCTGAGAAAGGAATTGCTCTTGCCCTTTCTATTTGGGGCTTCATTTCCTACTTCTATGGAGAGATAAAACATTCCAAGAAAACTAATGAACAAATCCCAAAAACAGAGATGCCCCAAACTCTTACAGCATAATGACACTAGCTTATGTTATGAGAAGCCATGAATGTCTGTGACAAGGAAGAAGGGATGACAAAGGATAAACCGCTTTTGTAATATTTTTTTTTTATCATATTTAAATTATGTTAGCTTCATGATTTCTTTGTGGATGCTCTGCTTTTTTTTTTTTTTTTTTTCACTTCTTAAGTAACTAATTTTTTGTTGTTATGCCAAAACCATTTCCAACAATCATTCTTCTAGGATACAAAAACATGCGAAGGCCAATGTTATCTTTGTTCATTGTAATTTCATGATTGAGATCATCCAATAACACTTGATGCCATAAATGTTGACACTGGAATCAAGTGGTCTGTTTATTCCCAACATGTTTGGTATCTTTTTTGAAAAACAAGTGAATGGTAGAAAACAAATCAATGCAACCAGGAGCACTATGTGTGAGAACAAGTCCTTGATTAAGTAAATGTAACTAGGAGTCATTACGTATAAGAACACCACTTGGATTAAAAGAACATAAACCAGAAACCACATATATGAAAATGATGCGGATTAAATGAATGCAACTAGGAGCCATTAAGTGTAAGAACACGACCTGGATTTAATGAGTACAACTAGCAAGCATTATGTATAAGAACAAGACTTGGATTAAATGAATGCATGACGTGGAAGAGTGTGAGCTAGATTAAATGCATACAAGGAAGAGTCACTATGTGTGAAAACACAACCTAGATTAAATGAATGCAACAATGAGTCATTACGTGTAAGAACAAGGCCTGGATTAAATGGCTATACCAAGAGCAAAGATGTGTAAAAACACAACCTAGATAAACGAATGCAACGAGGAGCTATTATGATTATAAAGCACGATGTAGATTAAATGAATGCAACATGGATCCATTGTGTAAGAACACCATCTAGATTAAATGAATGCAACTAGGAACCGTTATGTCTAAGAACACTACTTGGATTTAATGAATGTAACTAGGAGCCATTATGCATAAGAACATAACCCAAATGAAATGAATGCAACTGTAAGCCACTAAACATGACCTGGATTATATGAATATAACTGGGGGCCATTATGTGCAAGAACATGACCTGGAATAAATGAATGCAAATTAGAAACTATTTTCATGTACAAACATGACATGGATTCAATAAATTTGTACAAGGAACCATTATGTGTGAGAACATGACCTGGATTAAAAGAATGCAACTAGGAGTCATTACGTATAAGAACATGACCTAAATTAAATAAATGCAACTGTAAGCCACTAAACATGACCTATATTATTTGAATGTAACCGGGATCCATTTTGTGCAAGAACATAACCTGAATTAAATGATTTCAAATTAGAAGTCATTTTTGTGTATGAACACAACCTCGATTAAATCAATGCAACTAGGAGCCATTGCGTGTAAGAACACGACTAGGATTTAATGAATGTAAACAGGAGTTACATATATGAAACAAGAGCTAGATTAAATGAATGCAACCAAGAGTCATCAAGTGTAAGAATATGTCTTGAATTCAATGAATCCAACTAAGAACCATTATGTAAGAACAAGACCTGGAATAAATGAATGTAGCTAGGAGCTATTACATAAAAAGAACATGGCCCAATTAAATTAAATGAATGCAATTGTATGCCACTAAACACAACCTTCATTATATGAATGTAATCAAGAGCCATTATGTGCAAGAACGAGACCTGGATTAAATGAAAGCAAATTAGAAGCGACCTGGATTAATCCAATGCAACTAGGAGCCATTATATGTACGAACGCGACTAGGATTTAATGAATTCAACCAAAAGTTACGTGTATGAAGCAAGACCTGAATTAAAATGAATGCAACCAAGAGTCATCACGTGTAAGAACATGTCTTGGATTCAATGAACGCAACTAGGAACCATTACATGTAAGAAAACGACCTGAATTTAATGAATGCAATTAGAAGTCGTTATGTATAAGAACGTGTGTAACATCCTCAAAATTCTTACCATTTTTTTATACATATATATCTGTGTATCTACATCCATACCTAGGTAGCAAGAACACAAGTCATACAACCATTTACATATATAATATACAATACCAGAATCCAGTGTATACAGACCATACAAAAATACCCTTCCAGCATCATCTACTCAAAATAGAAGCAACTCTATCAAAACTCACCCTATAACTAGGGTGATCAAAACACTCTCTATCCACGAGCCTGATCTGCTCGCCTAACTGGCTCACCTGAAAAATATTAGAGTAATGGGGTGAGTTGACGCTCAGTAAGTGGAAATATGCTATTTCTAGTGTGTGTGCAACTAAGTTAAGGATACTTTTAAATAGTAACTGAACTGTAATGCAATAAATAATCTGTAAAGCATATCTTCCTTTCACAATTTAAAACATACTACATCGTCTGTATTTTCTACTTTTCATACTGATAATATCATACTATACTCATCATATATTGTAAATCTATATACATATACATAACTGTACTTTATCCCTGGGACTCTGTACATCATGATTTGACCCCTTATGACAGGGTTGTGTAGCCTATAGGCGGGACTTCATCTGGTCGGCCCTTCAGACAAGTCAATACTCTCTACACTACCTTAGCCTAGCCAAACTACATCCACTCTTAGGCTCGGGACTAGCTACTACCTCGTCAAACTGGCCCCCTCCACCCAGTGAACTGGGGAGCTGCATACTCTCCAAGCACGGCTGACGGTACCCACACACTATCTGAGATATGTGGTTGCACTCTATCTGTATATAGCAACGGTACCGTGCTTTGTATTCTACATCTGTACTGTATCTATCTATAATCTTTCCATAGGGATCTGATACTATATATATATATATATATATATATATATATATATATATATACATATATGTTCTTTTACTGTTTTCATCATGTTTCCAAAATTACCATAATACTATCTTTTTGTACTGTAAATACTATAATCTCTGTATACTGTATTTGCGACATCTTGATGCTACCTCTGTATCTCTATCTATATACTCTGTATGTTATGGTAATAAGAAACATGACATACATAACTCTATATATACTGTTCTGTATAAAACTATAATATATATATCGATCTGAGTAAACTGTATACATGTGTATGTATATATATATATATATATATATATATATATATATATATATCTGTTTCATGAAACTATTCGTACAAAAGCTGTATATGCATGTAAATTTCTCTGTATAATCTCTACGAATATATATTTATATCTGTATATTCTGTATAACTCCATATACTAGAAAAACTATATAAACTGTATATACTGTCTATATCTGTGTATTCAGTATAGTATGATACATTATAAAAACTATATAAATTCTTCATCACATGAAAATCTACTCAGGCCACACAAGCATTTAAACTCATATTCTGTAAAAACTGTATAATAAATTGGTATAAATATATGTCTATAAAATCTCTAATATCATTCTTAAAACTTCTAGCATAGCATATTTCCCTTACCTTAACTCTGAAAAGCTCTTATAAAATTCTGGCTCTATACCCATAGGGTTCTTAGCTCAACATCCTGAGAACACAATTTTCTAGAACAAAATATCAGTATTTTCTTACCTAATACAATTCTTATAACTGAGGGAAAGGCCTAATCTGAATAAAAGGCCTTACCCCGAGATTGGAATGAAATCCAACCCAACTTTTCCAACAAACAGCTCCGACAGACTTGCAAAGAACTTCACCAGGAGCATCGTGGTAGTCTCAGATCTTCGATCCGATGAGAAATAGGCCCAGAAACGAAGAGAGAAGTGAGAGAGGGAAGTAAAGAGAGAGAGAGGAATTCGGAAATGAGATAAAAATTTGAGTTTTCACTATTTATAGGGCCATATTCGATGACAAGACACATCACCTCGTCGACGAGGTCTTCAATAATTTTTTTGATAAACTTCCACCCTCGTCGATGAATTTCAGGTTGCCCCAAAACCTTTCTCAGTATTTTCTCATTGACGAGACATGGCTTCATTGACGAGGTCCCTTATACACTCGTCGACGAATCCCTGTATTCGTCGACGAAATCCTGCACAAAATTCTGGGTTGTTACATTCTCCCCTCCTTATAAAATTTCGTCCTCGAAATTTACTATCTGTATCCCATCTATACATTCCATCATTCCGTAAAGGAAAAAGGGTCAACTTATTTTATTACCTACCCTCATTTGTGACGGAGGAATATCATGGTTACATTCACGTCCTGGGAGATTACATATATAAAACTAAAAACTATCTACTAACTAAAATCAATACATGTACCTGCAAGAAGACTGATCTAACTATTATACTTTACCTTAGTACCTCTATACCTCTAGCAACAACAGCGGGTATCCCTGTCTGATCTGCTCCTCGAGCCCCCAAGAAGCTTCCTCTATAGCGTGATTCCTCTACAAAACTTTAACTAACTGTATTTCTTTAGTACGTAAAGTTTGTATCTTTCTATCCAAAATCTGTACTGGTACTTCTTCATAAGCCAATGAATCCTTAAGCTCTATTTCTGCATAACTAATGATGTTGGATGGATCTAGGACATATTTCCTTAACATGGCAACATGAAACACGTCATGAAGATGAGCCAAAGCTGGCGGCAAAGTTAGTCTGTAGGCAACTGACCCTATTCTCTCAAGTATTTCAAAAGGACCAATGTACCTAGGGCTCAACTTGCCCTTCTTTCCAAACCTCATAACTCCTTTTAGAGGAGCTATCTTAAAAAATACTCGATCTCCCACATCAAATTCTAACTTTTGGTGGTGAGCATCTGCGTAGCTTTTCTGCCGACTCTGTGTTGTACTAGTTCTTTCTCTAATTAATCGAACTTTTTCGAACGCTTGTTGTACTATATCTAGACCGAAAACTCGCCTTTCACCTACTTCATCCCAGAAAAGAGGAGAATGACATCTCCTGCCATATAATGCTTCATATGGAGTCATGCCGATACTAGTTTGATAGCTATTATTGTAAGCGAACTCAACTAACGGCATAAACTGAATCCAACTGCCTCCAAAATCAAACACACAAGCACGAAGCATATCCTTTAGTGTCTGAATTGTTCTCTCAGTCTGACCATTTGTCTGGGGATGGAAAGCAGTGCTAAAAGCTAAATGTGTACCCATAGCCTCTTGAAAACTTTTCCAGAATTGTGAAGTAAACCGAGGATCTCGGTCTGAGACTATAGATATTGGTATTCCATGAATGCGAACTATCTCCTGAACATATATCTCTGCTAATATGTCTATGGAATAACCGATTTTAGTAGGGATGAAATGAGCGGTCTTCGTCAGATGATCCGCAACTACCCAAATTGCATTCAATCCCTGTCGTACTGGTGGTAACCCTATAACGAAGTCCATCGAAACGTGGTCCCATTTTGGAATGAACAATGACTGCAACTGTCCTGCTGGTCTTTGGTGCTCACCTTTAACCTACTGACAGGTCAAACATTGCTGAACAAATTCGGCAATCTCCCTCTTCATTCCACTCCACTAGAAATACTCTCGCAGGTCCCTGTACATTTTAGTACTGCCGGGATAGACCGTGTATAGGGATCTGTAAGCCTCCTCCAATATAGTTCTCTTGATCTCAGTATCTACAGGAACACATAGTCTAGTATGGAATCCCAGAGCTCCATCATCTAATATGCTGAACTCCTCACCCTGACCATCACGTACTCTAGCCATCACCGCTGCCAACTCTGTGTCATCACCCTAAGCTATCTTAATCCTCTCGTAAAGTGTAGGCTGAACCACTAGGTTGGCAATAACTGCATGAGGACTCTCCTCCACCAATTCTATACTGAGTCTTTCCAAATCCATTAGAATCGAGTGCTGAATCTCCATAGTTGCCAGCACGGATCCCCCTGATTTCCTACTCAGACAGAGCATATGCTACTACATTCGCTTTTCCTAGGTGGGAACTAATCATGCAATCATAATCTTTAATAAGCTCTAGCCACCTTTTTTGCTTCATATTCAACTCTTTCTGAGTAAGGAAATATTTCAAACTCTTATGATCTGTGAAAATCTCGTACTTTCCACTATATAAATAATGCCTCCAAATCTTAAGAGCATACACTACTACAACAAGCTCTAAATTATGGACATGATAATTCTTCTCATATTCTTTAAGCTTCCTAGACGTATATGCAATAACCCTGCCGTGCTGCATCAACACACATCCAAGACTCTTCAAAGAGACATCACTATATATTACAAACTGTCCTCCCTTGATGGAATAGCCAGTACTGGAGCTGAAACTAACTGCTGCTTTGACTATTGAAAACTCTGCTCATAGTCATCAGTCCATTCAAATTTTACATTTTTCCTCGTAAGTCGTGTTAATGGACCTAATAGCCTGGAGAAACCATCCACAAACCGCTTGTAATAACCTTCTGACCCCAAAAAACTCCTAACTTCCTGAACATTTCCTGGCCTTTCCCAACTCACCACTGCCTTTATTTTACTTGGATCAACTGATACACCTACTTCAGAAATCACATGGCCGAGAAAAGTAACCTGCCTTAACCAGAACTCACATTTTTTGAATTTTGCATATAATTTCCTTTCCCTTAATACCTGCAACACCAGTCTCAAATGATGCTCGTGGTCCCCAAAACTCCTCGAGTAGACCAGTATATCATTAATTAACACAACCACAAACTGGTCCAAATACCGGTGGAACACCTGATTCATCAAATCCATGAAAAACACTGGTGCATTAGTCAACCCGAATGGCATCACTAAAAACTCATAATGCCCATATCTGGTACGAAATGCGGTCTTCGAAATATCTTCTTCTTTAACTTTCACCTGGTGGTAAGCTGACCGCAAATCAATTTTAGAAACCACAAACAATTGAAAACCAACAAGAGAAATAGAAAACTAACAATAGAAACAAATGAGTTTATATAATCAATTTTTTTACTATGGAGAAATAGAAACAAGAAATAGGAAACTGTAACTATATATACCTAACGCAATGGCTTTTCATTTTAAACCATTCCATAACTTGTATTTGGTTTCTTTCTCTTTCAAGCTTCATGCAAGATTATAATTTCTCTTGGTAATAAAAATTACCAATTTTCATATTTTATTTTATTTTTATTTGGGCTTTATCCTAAGGTCTATGTTAAGGCTTGAACTACCTAGAAAGCATAAAATTTACCAATTTCCATATTTTATTTTATTTTTCTATATATTCAATTCAACTCAAATTTCAATAAAATCTTATTCCTGTTTATGTTTTTATTTTTTTTTTCTTGGCTACTTAATTTTATTATCGTCTAAAGCTTCTAACCTTAAACTTAAAGCAGGAAACAATTGCACAGTTTGTTTAATTGTCATGCCATGCTAATTTTCTACTTTAGTTTTGTAATTCTAAATTTATTCGTGACTTCAACTTTTTATATATAAAGTGAGCATGTCTAATTAATAAACAAGAAGAATCAAGCAAGCAAGCATCGACTTTAAAACTATAAATATTAAGCTTTAAAGTCTATCTTTCTAAAATATTTTTAGTGTGTATGTTGCATGTAGTAAGGAGATTCTTTGTAACGGTACTAAACCTTTCATATTAAGGGAATAATGGTGTAAATAAGATGAAGTTGAAGTAGCAAACAACAACTATGCTATGTATGCACTCATTTTCCAATGCTTGAATTGAATCTTGCTCCAATTTGGCAAGATGTATTATTTCTTTGAGCGTACGTAGTAAGGAGATCCTTTTTTTATGACAATAAACTTTTAATATTGAGAGATTAATAATGGTGTGAACAAGATGAAGTTGGGGAAACAAATAGCAACCACTCAACATTTACAAACTTTATTGTGCATTTTTAAGGATTATAGTTGTTGAACAAATTTTAAAATGCCTTAATGCAATTTTTGGTTTCCTTTGATTGATTCAAAATGGATCCTTTCATGACTTCATGAAAGTGTCAAATTATGCCACATACCCACACAAACAATGCAAACATGTGAACTCCACTTTTGTATAATGATAAATATGTGTAGAATGTTCATATATAAGGCAATAAAGATTTTCTTTCTTTTTCGGTAAGGGTCAAAACACACTATCCCATTCTTTGATTATTTCTACCCAAACTTTATTTTGAAAAGAAACTTCTCAACAATTCTGCCATAGCATCTTTAAAAATTGTTTAAGGTGTATATACCTGGGATCTATCTTTAAAGAGCACCCAAAAAATGCTTAATATAATTTGCATGTCTTTGCAGGCAATTTCAAGGGAGGCAAAAGAATTTGAACTTGGAGAGGCAAGGTATTATGTGGTGCTAGTGTGGAGTGCAATCATTTGGCAGGTTTTCTTCATTGGAGCAATTGGGGTGATCTTTTATGCCTCTTCATTGTCATCTGGAATTTTAATTTCTATTCTACTCCCCATAACTGAGATTTTTGCTGTTATTTTCTATAAAGAAAAGTTTGAGGTTGAGAATGGAATTGCTCTTGCCTTTTCTATTTGGGGCTTCATTTCCTACTTCTATGGAGAGATAAAACATTCCAAGAAAACTAATGAACAAATCCCAAAAACAGAGATGCCCCAAACTCTTATAGCATAATGACACTAGCTTGTGTCATGAGAAGCCATGAATGTCTGTGACAAGGAAAAAGGGATGACAAAGGATGAACCGCTTTTGTAATATTTTTTTTTTTATCATATTTAAATTATGTTAGCTTCATGATTTCTTTGTGGATGCTTTGCTTCTTTTTTTTTTTTTTCACTTCTTAAGTAACTAATTTTTTGTTGTTATGTCAAAACCATTTCCAGCAATCATTTTTCTAGGATACAAAAACATGCAAAAGTCAATATTATCTTTGTTTATCGCTTGCCACGTAGGCAAGAGTGTTCGGCTTTATATCCGAGGGCATGAGCCTTTCTCCGCAGATTAGGCCGAAGGGTGTGGATCCACTAGCTAGCACCGGTACGATGCCATGGGAGTCAAGGACTAGCCATGTGCCGGTGGCGCCATGCTTCGCGGGTTGGCAACGGGCCGACGTCGGAATGTCGAACCAGCTTCAGGCCGAATGGTGTGATGACACCAGGATTGATGATCATGTGTTGTGTGTGCATGTATGCACTGTTTAAATTAGTTCTTGATTGCATTCAACTGCATGTATGCTGTGTCATGATAACACTCAAATGCCACACACTGATATAACTTGTGTTCTTCCTTACTGAGAGGTGTCTCACCCCTGCTGTACGTACATTTTTACAAGTCCTTCAAGTAACCGGAACTAGCGTCCTGGCATAGGGAGCGTAGTGGCTGGTGTACTGTGTTTAGTGCTAGGTAAGTGCTAAGATTGTAATTTTGTTGGGTTGCCATTTTGAGATGTTTTGGGCACCCTTTTGTACGTTTTGATAGAGCCATGTACTACTCTTGTATAGACTCTAGTATGGTACTGCATATGTTGGTATAGAATGACTTTTTTCGCTATGTATATGATTGTGGTTGGATGTGTTTAGGGTGCTTGGGAACCCCACGGGATCGGACCCTTATCCATTGTACTGTATCTCTGATGATTTTTATGATACAGGGACAAGTTAGGTTACATTTTCACCCCGGGGTCCCATTACGGGGTTCGGGGCGTGACAGCTTGGTATCAGAGCTAACCAGGTTACTAGATCTTGTAGACTTGGTTAGGCTTAGTTGTGAGTACATACCAGAGTATAGGATATGGATATGGGCAGAGTTGGTTAAGGGTTGTTCGGTTTCTAGACCGGGAATTGTCAATGGTATTCCGTGTTTTTTCTAGGATGACAAATCTAGTAAAAGCAGGGCATATCATTGATAACTTTCGTGTCGGTGTGATAGGACAGACCTAGACCTGGCAGAGAGTAGTTAACACGATTAGTGCAGATCATGGTGTTAATTGTATGTGTTGTAGGGATACTGATAGATTCCTATTGTGTTGCAGCATGGAGCCCAAGGATAATAACCTGGGAAGTGGCTCCGAGAAGACTGCGAGTGATGAGTCTCTTTCCGTGCCTCGAGACTTGACGAGGCGGGTATTACGAGTGATCGGGCGGAGTGTGAGATGACGTGAGGGCTCTCTTACTGCTGCGTGGTGCACCATTGAGAGGTTCACACGCATGCATCCTCCGACGTTCTTTGGAGGACCGAACCTAATGACAGGAGAGGATTAGGTGGAGAAGACTGAGAGGATCTTAGAAGTCCTGCACTGCACAGATAGGCAGCGAGTTCTTTATGTCACCTTCCAGCTGTTCGGGGAGGCGGGTCGATGGTGGACTGCAGTGGATTTGCTAGAGAAGAAGAGAGGTGGTTCTGAGGAGATGACATGGAACCGTTTTAAGGAGGTGTTTTTTGACAGATACTTCCCGGTTCAGTACGTGATGCGAAGGCAGATGAGTTTTCTGCTCTGACACAGGGGAGTTTGAAGGTGCAGGGGTATGTAGCTCGATACATAGAGTTGTCCCGCTTTGCACCATGTGTGATCTCGAGCGAGTATGAGAAGACTCGGAGGTTCGAGAAGGGTTTGAGGAAGGATATCCGCAGACTGGTGGGTATGCTTCAGATCCGCGAGTTCTCGATATTGGTGGATAAGGCCACGGTGATTGAGACTGGTATCCGAGAGGATGAGGTGGACCAGGAATCAAAGAAGAGGACAGTACCTTCTAGTTCTCAGACAGGATCTCTTCAGGGATCGTGGAAGAAAAGGAGCAAGGGCTTGAGCTATCACCAAAATATTGAGCGCTAGGATTTTTAGGGGAGCCAGACTAGTGGTCGTTGTACCAGGTGCCATAGGCGGCATGAGGGTGAGTGCCGGTCTTTTGAGGGTAACTATTACAATTGTGGCCAGCCAGGTCACATGGTTCGTGATTGTCATGCACCGAGGTGAGATGTGCCTGCATTCAGTGGGGATCGAGGGAGCAATCAAATACCTCGGGGAACCATTCAGATGAATATAGCTCTGGTCAGAGTATACTCTCTTACTCCAGCAGATGCTGAGCATGTAGGTAACGTGATAACAGGTACCTTATTATTGCCTTCGAATAAAGCTTCTGTCTTATTTGATTCGGGTGCAACCCATTCCTTTGTATCTGTGAATTTTGTGGGACGATGTGGGGTTGAGATCCAAGACATGAATGAGGTATTATCTGTTACAATGCCATTGGGGAGTGTATCTTTCTGTAGGAAGATGTTGGTAAACGGCTTAGTGGAAATTTAGAAGAAGCTGCTACCAGCGAATCTTGTGGTATACGACATGTCGGGGTTCGATATCATTCTGGGGATGGATTGGTTGTTCTCCAGTTATGTTGTGATCCACTGTCGTAAGAAGGTGGTAGTTTTTAGACCTCTTAGGGAGCAGGAGTATGAATTTGTGGGATCGTGTGTGCGTTCAGCACCACAGATTCTGTCGGCACTACAGACGAGGAGGTTACTCTTGGACGGATGTCAGGGGTACCTAACTTGTGTGCAAGAACCGTTGCGGGATGAATTTAGACTTGAGGACATTCGAGTAGTCAGCAAATTCCCGAATGTATTTCCAGATGATTTGCCCGGTTTACCTCTAGATTGTGAAGTGGAGTTTGCGATAAAGTTGCTACCTGGTAAGACACCGATCTCTCAAGCTCCGTACTGGATGTTGAAGGAGCAGTTGCAGGAATTACTGGACAGGGGATTCATTCGACCTAGTGTTTCACCCTGGGGAGCTCCAGTATTGTTTGTGAAGAAGAAGGACGGGTCGATGCAGATGTGCATCGATTACCATGAGATTAAGAAGGTGATTGTGAAGAATCACTATCCTTTACCTCGTATAGATGATCTCTTTGACCAATTGTAGGAAACACGGGTCTTTAAGAAGATCGATTTATGGTCAGGATATCATCAGGTGAGGGTTAGAGCGGAGGATGTAGCGAAGACAGCTTTCTGAACTAGATACGACCACTACGAGTTCTTAGTCATGCCATTTGGGTTGAAGAATGCTCCGACGGTGTTCATGGATCAAATGAACAGGGTTTTCCATGAGTACCTGGATCGGTTCGTAGTGGTATTCATTGACGACATTCTGATATACTCGAGGAGTACGGAAGAGCACGTGGAACATTTGAGGTTAGTGTTACAGATTCTGCGGGAGAAGAAGTTGTATGCTAAACTGAAGAAATGTGAATTCTAGTTTAATCAGATTGCGTTCTTAGGCCATGTGGTTACTGGGGATGGTATATCAGTTGATCCTAGCAAGATTGAAGTTATGGTCGACTAGGTAAAGCCGAAGAATGTACAGGAGGTTTGGAGTTTTCTGGGACTGGCGGGTTACTATCGCTGGTTCGTAGAAGGTTTCTCTAAACTGTCTAGACCTCTAACACAATTGACCAAGAAAGGAGTGCGGTTTGAGTGGACCAGTGATTGCAAGCAGTGCTTTCAGGAGTTGAAGCACCAGCTGGTTAGTGCTCCAGTGTTGACCATTCCTTCGGGGGATGGTGGTTTTGTGATTTATAGTGACGCGTCTCTGAAAGGTCTAGGATGTGTACTCATGTAGTAGGGTAAGGTAGTAGCGTGTGCCTCTCGGTGATTGAAAGAGTATGAGAAGAATTACCCTATGCATGATCTACAATTGGCTGCTGTTGTGTATGCACTGAAGATCTGGCGACATTATCTGTACGGGGTGCAGTGTGAGATCTTCACAGACCATAAAAGCCTCAGGTATTTATTCACATAGAAGGAGTTTAACATGAGGCAGAGGTGGTGGCTAGAGTTGATTAAGGACTACGATTACACGATTAGTTATCACCCCGGGAAGGCTAATGTGGTGGCTGATGCGTTGAGTCGGAAGTCAGGGCCTACGACTGTATCTGCGGTTGTAACTCAGTGTCACATCAAACGGGATTTGGAAAGCTCAGGTATAGAGTTTGTGGTTGGTGATCATCAGGCTTATCTTACTGGTTTGGTGGTCCAACCGACTTTGTTTGAGCGTATAAAAGCCACGCAGGCTAGTGATGCAGAGTTGGTAGAGGTTAGGGAAAAGGTACAGCAGGGATTGACTATAGAGTTTAATATCTCCGAGAGAGGTGTGTTGAGGTTTGGGACTAGACTATATGTTCCGAATGATGATGAGATCAGAAAGATGATTCTGGAGGAAGTGCATCATTCTATGTATACAGTACATCCTGGTAGTACGAAGATGTATCGGGACTTGCGCGAGACCTTCTGATGGTCTGGTATGAAGGGACATATTGCTCGGTTCATGGAGTAGTGTCTGATGTGTCAGCAAGTAAAAGCTAAACATTAGAGGCCGGCAGGGCCGTTGCATCCTTTGCCTATTCCGGTGTAGAAATGGGAGCATATTTCCATGGATTTTGTGACTGTATTGCCGCCAGCGCTTCACGGGAAGAATGCTTTCTGGGTGATTGTGGATAGATTAACAAAATCTGCTCATTTCATACCGATGAGAGTTAGCTATCCATTGAGTAGGTTAGTAGAGTTGTATGTGCATGAAATTGTGAGAATGCACGGGGTACCGGTGTCCATTGTGTCAAACGAGATTCGAGGTTTACTTCTCGATTCTGGACGAGCTTGTAGGAGGCATTGGGGATGAAGCTTACTTTCAGTACAGCGTTCAACCCCAAGACTGATGGACAGTCGAAGAGGACGATACAGATATTGGAGGATATGTTGCGAGCTTGTGTGTTAGACTTTGGTGGTAGCTGGATACAGTTTATGCCACTTGTGGAGTTTGCTTATAACAACAGCTTCCATTTTAGCATCGGGATGGCACCGTTCGAGGCTTTGTATGGTCGGAGGTGTCGATCTCCCTTGTGTTGGGTTGAGGTTGGTGAACGTCAGGTGTTAGGACCTAAACTTGTGTAGCAGACATCTGAGAAGGTGGGTTTGATCCGGGAGAGGATTAGATTAGCTTAGAGTCGGCAGAAGAGTTATGCAGATGTTCTCCGCCGAGAGTTAGAGTTCGAAGTGGGAGGTAAGGTATTTTTGCGTATTGCTCTGATAAAAGGAGTGATGAGATTCAGCAGGAAGGGCAAATTGAACCCAAGGTATATCGAACCATTCGAGGTACTTGAGTGAGTGGGTCCGGTAGCCTACAGAATTGCATTACCTACAGCACTTTTAAGGGTCCATGATGTGTTTCACGTCTCCATGTTGAGGAGGTATGTGTTGGATCCTTCACATGTTATTAGGTATGTTGGAAATGGGGGATACTTTAGCGTATGAGGAGATACCTGTTCAGGTTCTGGACCGTAAAGTTCAGAAGCTTCGCACCAGAGAGATACCGTCAGTGAAGGTATTGTGGCAAAACCACGAGAGATACCTACGCTGTGGTGATTGCCAGTTCACTCTTGAGTTGTGTCTATGTGTTTGATTGTATGTATGAATCTGTGAATAAGAGATGGAAAATTTCGAGGACGAAATTTTTGTAAGGAAAGGAGATTGTAAGAACTCGAACCGTGATTATGGGTTTATATATATATATATATATATATATATATATATATAAAGAGAGGGACATTTTGGTAAAAGAGCAGATTCGTCGATGAAGCCAGATTTCGTCGATGAAGCCTTTGTTCTTCTCGTCGACGAAATTTAGAGACTCGTCGATGAGAAGTTGAGGAGTTTCAAAAAACGAGAAATATCCAAATTCGTCGACGAGGCCACCGATTCGTCGACGAAGGCTATGAAAGATTCGTTGACGAGGACACCATTTCTTCGACAAAATTGGGTCGGGTCAAAGGGCTATAAAAGGAAATTGTCTTTTCTTCTTCATTAAGTTTCCCAAATATCTCTCTCTCTCTCTAGATTTCTTCCTTGATCATTGACGGAATCGAGAAACGGAAGTTACCATGAGGATCGTGGAAGGATTCTCTACAACTTCTACGGATCGAAATCTCGTTTTGGAGGTTTTCGGGTTTTGGCGAAAAATCAAGGTAAGACTTTGTTTTTATTTCTGATCTGGTAGTTTTGTAGAGGATGGTCTTGTGAGTATATTCTGTAATGTGATTTGTAGGTTTTGGAACTCGGTTCACTGTTTGGGAGCCTTGGAGTTTGGGATTTGTTATACGAGGTTAAGGTAAGGGGAACTATGTTTATATTGGTTCTTTTCGAAATCAGACTCGGTGGAACTGTGGTCCACGGTCCTGTGTGCGTTTTGGCTACTCATTTGGGGGGATCTAAGGGAGAAAACTATAGGTTTTTTCATTATTGCAGTTTTGGGAAAAAGTGGGTGACGAGCTGAATCCTGGGTTTTGTTAAAAACCGAGTATATGTGTGATTTATACTGTGATATTAGGATGGTCGTGTCTTGACTTTGTTTAAACTGTATTTTTTTTGGAAAACCATGATTTAGATTACCAAATGAGCGTGGTTTTTTTAGTTATATGAGCATGCATGTGTGTGTGATATGCAGAATTGCTGATAGGATTGCAATTCCAATGATTCCAGGGATTGAGAGTGTCCAGCTCTATATTCGAAAGCGTGTGTTTATCGTCTGCCACGTAGGCAAGAGTGTTCGGCTTTATATCCGAAGGCGTGAGCCTATCCCGGCAGATTAGGCCGAAGGGTGTGGGTCCATCAGCTAGCGTCGATATGATGCCATGGGAGTCGAGGACTAGCTATGTGCCGATGGCTCCATGCTTTGCGAGTTGGCTACGAGCCAACGCCGGAATGCCAAACCGGCTTCGGGCCGAAGGGTGTGACAACACTAGGATTGCTGATCATGTGTTGTGTGTGCGTGTATGCACTATGTAAATTAGTACTGGATTGCATTCAACTGCGTGTATGTTGTGTCATGATAACACTCAAATACAACACACCGATATAACTTGTATTCTTCCTTACTGAGAGGTGTCTCACCCCTGCTGTATGTATATTTTTACAAGTCCTTTGAGTAACCGGAACTAGCGTCCTGGCGTAGGGAGCGTAGTGGCCGGTGTATTGTGTTTAGCGCTGGGTAGGTGCTAAGACTGTAATTTTTTTGGGTTGCCATTGTGAGATGTTTTGGGCACCCTTTTGTACATTTTGATAGAGCCATGTACTGCTCTTGTATAGACTCTGGTATGGTACTGCATATGTTGATATAGAATGACTTTTTCTGCTACGTATATGATTGTGGTTGGATGTGTTTAGGATGCCTAGGAACCCCACGGGGTCGAACCCTCATCCATTGTACTGTATCTCTGATGATTTGTATGACACAGGGACAGGTTAGGTTACATTTTCACCCCGAGGTCCCATTACGGGGTTCGGGGCATGACACTCTCTCTCCCACTTCTCTCTCTCTTTCTCTCTCCTACGGCCTCCTGAGGCTTCGACAAGTTCCTCTAATCACTCTCCTAGTTCTTGCTTGGCTTGTCGGATTGTTTTCCCGCTATAGGATCTTGAAATTTAGGGTTCGTTTCTGATCGTTTTAGGCGGTTGTTCAGGAACATATAAGGGGAATAAAATATGTCAGCTTTTTCTTAAATTTGAACAGATTAAATTCGAGCATATGAACTCGTATATGTTATGTATGATTTTCTGATTGATTCAAGCAAATGATATAGATGTTTTGGATTATTATATGTATTTGGGAAAAAGACCTAAAATGTGTTGGTTAATCATTTCTATTTCCTAAAAATATAGTTTTGGTTAAATAAAATTGTGGAGATGATCAAACCTTGTTTTCATTAAAAATATATTTTCCCAGGCAGTTTGGTATATCATGGATTATTAGTTTAAAAATTGTGTGACATGAGGTTATTCATATTTTACTACATAATTGAATCTACGTATTTTGTGGTATTATATCGTGAAAATAGAATTTGGACTATTTGAAGGAAATACTGGAAATGTGGTGCAATTTGTAAAATGGGATATGACGGCTGAATGTCGGGTTTGATATGACAGCTGAGTGCCGAGTGTGATATGATGGCTGAATGCCAAGTTAGATATGGCGGCTAAATGCCGGGTTCCGATATGAAAGATTTTATATGAAAACGTGTATATGGCAGGTTTTATACAGAATTATGAAAATGAGAATTTTATTACAATTTTATTACTTAAATTGCATTATATGGTTTAAGAACCCTAAGGACTAGATGTGATGAGAGCACGGTACCGTAGCTAGAATTTGAGATAATGCAACCACACTGTTCTAGATAGAAGTGTTGGTAATGAAAGTCAATTTGGCCACGAAAGGGTTGTGTACCCCCCTTGGAGTCTATACGAGGCTGGGTACACAAATCAGATTTGTAGACATGAGGTTTGACTTATCCTGTTGGTGGGCCAGCCAGGGTTAGGTCCAGCCTTCAAACCGCACAACTCGATCATAGGGGTTTATACATGATGATGTTGTTTGTCCAAAATGGGGTTTCTTCTATGCATGTATGTGAATTTATGTAAATGGGTTATTTATCGGACTATTTTATATTATGAAAGAAATGTGTATTTTCAACTTTATAGTTGTGAGTCATACTGCACAAATGCCATATCTATCAGATAAAGTAAATTTAAGAATGCGTTTAAGTTCATTAAAACTCATATTAGTTACACACTGATAATAATTTATTCCACCTTACTCAAAAGTATCTCACCCTAGTAAATATATCATTTTTTTAAGACCTACAGGAAATCGAATTTAGGAGCTCCGGGGCGAGACCTAGACGATTTAGTCAAGAGTGGGCTTGGTAGGATACTATTTTGTTATGTTTAGCTATTTTCAAACATTTTGGGTTGTATAATGTTTTGTGAAAAATTTGGTAAGACTGATTGAGAGTAGTACTCTGGTATGTATGCTTGTACAAGTATATTTTGCTTCCGTTGGCTGTATGTTTATATTAATTATGAATGTTGATATGGTGGTATCAGAGTATTATAGGGTTATTTATGGAATATTAGCACTCTGGGCCTCACTGGGTTCAGGGTGCTACATTGTATATTCCACCAATCTATCCCATCAAGTCTAAGGTAAAGATTAGAAGACATTTCATAAAATTTTAGTTTTCTTTTCTAGAGATTGAAATAACTCTTAGTAGTATATTTATAAGTCAAGCACAATGGATAGATATACAAATTTTTCCGCTGCTCATGTTTTTAACATGTTATTATATATGTTTGATATTCTTTCAGTCACAACATTCCAGCCTTCAAATGAAGCCTTGCAATGATCTCTTTGGGGTCCTTAGGCTTCATACTCCTCACTAAAACATAGAGTAGTTGCCACAATATTTAGCTCTTCAGTAGGAGTTGTCATGCAACTCAAGTCAACTCAACAAATAGTCAAGTCATGCAAATTAGGGCAATCACCTTTAATGCCACCATATAACAAGGAAAATGCTAGTCGGCCCTTAGTAATGAAAGAGTGAATCTTGACAAATGCGCTCATAATAACAAGGGAAAAAAAAAGGTTCCATGACAGAAAAGTATACACAATCATTTCACGTCTCTTTACCTATAAGATTCTTAAGAAATCACTAATTTAAGCATTGAAGAGATTTTCCAAATTTCTTAATATAATTTGTTTTGCAGATTTTTGTTCAAAAGCATCATTCAAACCTAACATATAAAGAATTTTATTCACATTGATATAATGAAATTTTTACAATGTCAAATATAATATAAATAACTTAAATACATGAACAAGGAATAGAAGTCTAAAAAAAAAATTTAAAATAAACAGATATAGCTCATAATTGGAATTTAGAAATATTTTGACGTCAAATTTAAATTTATATAAACGTAAATAAAATAAAATATAAAATTATACTAAGATTAACTTCATGATGTAAAATATATCCTCCAAGACGTTATCCTATATTATCTTAGTTTTAGGTGTGCGGGAGTGAGGCTCCAATGCTCCCCTTTGCCACGCTTCACCCATAGTACTTCTGTCGCGCTTGCTTATGTATTTAAACACATAAGCTTCGCTTTGTGTTGTTACCCAGCCACTACGACACAAATCAAGAACAAGCTAGAAGATCGCCCACAGCCCAAGTCCGTTCCCTGAGATCATGGAGATCACGGAGACACCAAAAGGGCGCACCGCCACAAAGAAAGCTCTCCTGCTGCTAAGCTGCGCCATGCTGGCGCTCGGCAACTGCTGCGGTCCCCTAATAATGCGGCTCTACTTCCTCCGCGGCGGCAAGCGCATATGGCTCTCCAGCTGGCTCGAAACTGCCGGCTGGCCCATCATCCTTCCCGCCCTCGCCGTCGTCTTCATGCAGCGCCGCCGTGCAGCTGACGGCTCCTCCGCCGGGTTCTTTCTCATGAAACCTCGCTTATTCGTCGCCTCCGCCGTCGTCGGCGTCCTCACCGGCCTCGATGACTACCTGTATGCGTATGGCATGGCGCGTCTTCCGGTGTCCACCTCATCGCTGATCATAGCCACCCACCTGGCCTTCACGGCCGGGTTCGCCTTCTTTCTGGTGAGGCAACGGTTCACCTCGTATTCGATAAACGCCGTCGTTTTGCTGACGATCGGAGCTGCTGTTTTGGGGATCCATTCGAGCGGCGACCGTCCTAAGAACGAGTCGAACAAGGAGTATTATTTGGGGTTCTTTATGACGCTGGCGGCGGCAGCGCTCTATGGGTTGGTTTTGCCCGCGATGGAATTATCGTACAAGAAGGCACGGCAGGCCATTACCTATTCACTGGTGCTGGAGATGCAGATGGTGATCGCTTTCTTTGCTACTCTCTTCTGCACCATAGGCATGCTGGTCAACCATGATTTTCAGCTCTCTCTCTCTCCATGGAAACACATGGCAATCAAAGGTGGGTTGTGGGGCCAATTACACAGGGCGTGGGATTAGTCACGGACCGTAAAACGAACGTAGACACCCTGGACGTACCTAAAAAAAAAAAATCAAAGGTACTATAAAATAAGCTGATAGGTTTCAGTATTATAAGTTGACTGATTAATCAAGCATAAATCAAGCTGTAAATTAGTCAAACCGGATAGTGTGAAATGGCATAACTAGATTCATAGCAAAAAATTTCTAAAGAAATTATCCTATAAGATTTAAAAAGTCTGTAAATCTTAATATACTTAACAATGGGTCTCATATTAATTTGTTGGCCAACATATTAATTTTTACATCAAGTGATTTGCGTGCTCCAAACATTGAATATGCACATATTTCTAAAAATAGATTAACTTTAATAAATTAATTAAAATTAATTAAATAAAACAATATGTTAATATAAAATAAATAATATAAGAAACTTTTTGTGAATTTATAGAAAAAAATAGAGAAATAATAACTATTTTTAAAATTTTAGCAATTAATATTTGTTCATTTCTTATTATATATTGAAGTTATCTTCTTGTAGCCTTGCTCCCCTATAACAAATTCAAACTTTTTGTACCACTGTCTTGGTGCTTGTTTCAAACCATATAGGCTTTTCTTCCACTTGCACATATAATCCTTTTTCCCTTTCACTCTAAAACCCTTTTCCTGCTTCATATAAATCTCTTCCTCCAAATCACCATGAAAGAAGGTAGTTTTCACATCCATCTGCTCAAGTTCCAAGTCAAGATTGGCTGCTAAGTCGAGTACTGTACGGATTAATGACATCTTTACAATTGGAGAGAAAATCTCATCAAATTCAATGCATTTTCTCTGACCGAACCCTTTTACAACCAATCTAGATTTGTACTGTGGCAGTGAAGAGAGATCATTTGGCTTCTTCTTGAAAATCCAGTTGTTCTCCAAAGCTCTTTTTCCTTTAGGTAGCTTCACTAACTCAAAGGTGTGGTTATCATGCAATGATTGCATCTCATCTTGCATGGCCTCAACCCACTCTATCTTGTGTTCATCTTCCATGGCTTTTGCAAAACACTGAGGCTCTCCCCCATCAGTCAATAACACATATTGTTCTACTAAATACCGAGTGGAAGGATGTTGGTCCCTAGCAGAACTCCTGGATGGAATCTCTAGTGGAATCTCTGACATTGTCAATTGCTCATTAGTATTAACATCTCCCTAAACCAGTAAGGGAACATCCATATCACCTCTACCCTAGTGCTCATCCTAAACATCATTCTCAACCTAAGATGGAAAATTTTTCAAAGGAACTAGATCCACATCAGTCAAACTCTCACCCGGCTGAGACATAGATTTCTCTACCTTCTCAATATCCTAAATCGTCTAATCTTCTACAAACACGACATCTTTACTTCTCACAATTTTCTTCTCAATTAGATCATTAAGCTAGTATCTAAACTCATCTTGATCGTAGCCAAGGAATATACACTATCGCATTTTCTTATAAAGTTTGGACCTTTCATCTTTTGGAATATGCACAAATGCTTTGCACCCAAAAAAACGAAGGTGATTATAGGAAAATCCTTACCTATCCAAACTCCGTTTGACACATCAAATTGTAAAGGAACACAGGGTGTAAGATTTAACACATGAGCAACAGTGCTCAATGCCTCCCCTCAAAAGGATTTTGGAAACTGGGCTTGTGAAAGCAAACATCCCACTTTCTCAACCAATGTTCTATTCATCCTTTTTGCTATGCCATTCTACTGAGGATTTTTTAGAGGTGTCTTTCAAATTCAAGGTATATGCCCACAGCTTCCTTGATGATCATCTATAAAGGTCACAAAGTATCTGAAGCTACCAAGTGTTCTTGTCTTCATAGGGTCACACACATCTAAATGTACCAAACAATGAGTACACCTTTTCTCTGACTTTATCGAATGAGGGTAATTATTAAAGGAAACTCCACTCTACTTCCCTTACAAACAATGAGTACACCTTTTCAGAAGTGTAATTTTCAGTCCATATAGTAGACTTTTCTTCCCCTATAGAGCTAATCATTTCTCACTCATGTGAGCCAGTCTCTTGTGCCACAACTCTATTGTACCATTATCCTCCATCGTATTAACAATGTCGATGGAGATCTTTGCTTGCAGAACGTACAATGTAGGTTGCTTCATGCCTCAAGCCACAACCATAGCACCCCTAGTGAGCTTCCATTGGCCATCACTGAAAGTGCGTTAGTACCCTTCGTCATCAAGTTTACCTACAGAAACTAAATTCAAACGAATGTCAGGAATATGCTTCACATATCTAAGAACTAAACTTATGCCATTATTTGTCATTAGATACAGATCCCCAATTCCAATGACTTTAACCAAGCCATCATTGCCTATCTTTACAGTTCCAAAGTCACAGGATCTATAGGATGTAAAAGGATTCTTATGAGATGTAGCAAGAATGGAGGCACCACTGTCAATCACCCAACTGGCCTCATGGAATGTAACATTTATCATCTCATCATCATAAACAATGAGGAAGTCTACAGGAGTACTGGTGGTAGCAACTCTATCATCACCATCTTTGTCATCTCTATTCTTCATTCCCTTCCCTTTCCCATTCTTGTTTTCTTTCTTCAATTTCCTGCAATATTTCTTAATGTGTCCTTTTTTCCTGTAATGATGACACTCAACATTTGAAAACTTGTTGGACTTACTTTTGCTGTTATCTCTGTTCTTCGTACCTCTGCTCTTACTTCTCCCCCTCTTTTCTGTAGCCAAGATCTCTAACTATGAAGAGGATCCCTATGTTTTTCCATGAGTTCGGTAATGAACCAAGTAACCATAACCCTTGTATCTCATCATCAAAATTAATACTCATTCCAGCTAGCTGATCAATAATTTATTGGAATGTATTCAGATGATCAGATGAAGGAGTCCCGTACTAGTACCTTAAAGCCATCATTTGTTTAATCAGAAACAACTTATTATTTCCAGTATTTCTAGCATATAGTTGTTCAAGATTACTCCATAGAGAACGTGCATTTGTCTCTCCACTAATATGGTTCAAAACATTATCATCTACCCACTGCCTGATATACCCACACACATGTCGATGTAACAAAGTCCATTCCACATCAGACCTTTTTTCTGGTTTTTCGGCACTGAATACTGGTAGGTAATAATCTTTCATATAAAGAAGATACTCCATTTTTCCTTTCCATATGTGATAATTTGAACCATTGAGATTAATAATTCTACTCGTATTTGCTTCTATAACTTAAACTAACAACCTGGCAATCTGTCAACGTGGCTCTGATACCACTTTGTTGGGAGAGATATCAACAAAAAACCACAACGGAATAATCTGTCTCTCTATATGCAAGCAAATATAGTGTATATTTACTTTTATATTTGCTGAAAATAATAGGAAAAATGATCAATCACACCAAGCCACAAGAACACAAGCAATTTTTTACGTGGAAAACTTCCCTAGTGTGAGGAAGAAAAATCGCAGGACCTAGTCCAGTTGAAATCTCCACTATCAACCTAATAATGGGTACACAAAGTCTTCTTTAATCGTAATTAGAGGCTAAAAATATATCTCATCAAGATATCATCAATCTTGGCAAATACAAAGAGAATTGGAAAGAATATACCAAAATTGTGAATACTATTCATTGGCACAAATCCCAACTCCCGAGCTTAAAATCTGATCTCCACCATTCAAATTGTAGCTCCTTGAGTCATGAACCTCTCCTCCAAATTTCAGCTTGATCGGACCATGAATGAAGCAGGATCGGAGTCTTGATGAAATCTGGGCAGCATGAGAAAAATCACGTTTTTCTCTCTTTCTTTTGAGAAGTGACGACTCCCCCCTTCTTCCCTCTCTTTTTATAACTTCCTTTAGGTTATCACACTAAAGGGCTGGGCTTTGGGCTTTTAATAAAGCCCACTTGGGCTTTCCTTCACATGGAAGGAAATAACCCAATAGGTTGAGTATTAAAAATAAAAAGCAACAAAATCGACTTTCCAAAAGTCGATTTTGAACAAGCTTGCCATGCCGCTCCTTCCTGAGGTCCCAAAAATAAAATACAAAAAAAAAAAAAGAATCAACTTTCCAAAACTCAGTTCTAAACAAGTGCCATGCTTCTCCTTCCCAAGGTCACTCCAAAAAAAAAATAAATAAATAAATATAAAATCCAAAATCGACATTCCAAATGTTGGTTTTGACATGCACGTATTAACTGGTTGGTTTTGCCATGCATGTATTCCTTAGTCGCCCTCCCCCTAGGTTCCCCTCGTGCCCTCTCTCCACCTACCCTGTGTTCTATTTATTCTCTTTCACCCTCCCACTTCCCATTCATCTATTGGGGATTTGGCTTATATTTGGAGTGAATCACATGTACTAGAGAAAGTTACGTGAAGCAAGTGACAACTGCATGAGAGGAGTCTGTAGAAATGAGGTTAAACCCTAGACTGATTAGGCCAAATCATCAATGGTTTTAGGCAATACGTAGGAGGTTATTTTCTCAACACCAAACTGTCGATTGTTTTACTTGAACAGTCGACGATTATTGTCAACGCAGATTACGTGATTTCAAATTAGGGGCTTGTTGATTGGACTTATCTGGAGGATTTTCTTCTGGAGGATCACTATAAATGTAGTTTAGGTTTACTAGAATTCTTCTATAGGCATTGGGTTCATACTTAAACACTATTGTAACCCAAAGATGTAAGATGTGACATTGTTCATTGTGAAAACTAAAGTGCTGCTCCTGTGGACGTAGGCTATTGCCAAACCACGTGTATCTTGTGTATTCTAGTTGTGTTTTTCTTGTTCTTATTATTGTTTGATTGCTTCTTTAGTATATTTCATCATTGAGTGTTTGCATTAGTGATTATTAAGTGTTTCGTGATTGATTGTGTGCTTTCACTGTGCGTATTCAAGTTGGACGAAACACCAACAAGTGGTATTAGAGCTTCAAGTTCTCCAATGGTTGGGGTCTCTTCAATGAATTTTGGTGGAATGGGTAATTTTAGGCTTTGACAATGAAGAGTGAAAGATCTTCTAGAGCAACAAGAGATGGTGAAGGCTTTGTACGAAAAGAAGTTAGATGACATGAACGAGGCAAGTTGGAATGAGCTTGAAGCAAAGGCAGTTTCCATGATTTGACATTGTTTGGCTGATGATGTTATGTACAAAGTCATGGATGAAGAATCGCCGGCTATGATATGGTTGAAGCTTGAAAGTCAGTACTTGTCCAAGTCGCTTATAAACTAACTGTATCTTAATCGAAAGCTTTATATGCTTAAGATGGCAGAGGGTTTGGATCTTTCTTAACACATCAACACTTTTGATTAGATCGTTAGCTATTCGAAGCACATCGATGTGAAGTTCAAGAAGGAAAATAAGGCATTGATGCTACTAAATCCCCTACCAAAGTCTTCGACATTCGAAAACCCGGTTACCACTCTAACTTGGGGAAAAGAAACTTTGGAGTTGGAGGATATCACGAGTGCTTTGTTGGGGTTCCACCAATAGAAGAATGCCAACAATGAGGGTTCACGCACTGAAGGGATCATGGAAAAGGGGAATAAGGATTGTAAGAGGAGCAATTTCTGTGGTTGATCGAGCGGCTGTAGGGCTCGCTCCAAGTCCGGGAAGGAGAATGATGTGCAATGTTTTAAGTGTGAAAAGAGAGGGCATATAAAACTCGAGTGCCCAGAAAGAAGGAAAAGTGGTGCTGAAAACAAAGAAGGTTTATCAACAACGACGAATGTAGCTAAAGAAGGAGATTTTGGGAGCAGTGATGCTAATATGCTCGCGGTTTCATCGCGGTCGGATGAGTTCGTGGATTCTTGGATTTTGGACTTTGCGTGTTCATATCATATAACACCAAATAAGGGCTGGTTCAATACGTATAGAATGGTTAGTTCTGGTTCCGTTCTAATGGGGAACGATGCTGTGTGTAAAGTGATCGGGATAGGGAATATTTGAAGCAAGATATATAATGGTGTAATGCAGATGTCGTGTGATGTGAGTCACATACTAGAGTTAAGGAAGAATCTAATTTCGTTAGGCACCTTGGATTTTAACAGGTTTAGTTACAAGTCCGAAGGTGGGGTAATGAAGGTGAGCACGGGAGTTACGACCGTGATAAAAGGGAAAAGAGTGTCGAGTAAAATTTACACACTACTAAATACCATGATTATACGTGGAGCTGCATTCGTAGGGTTTGAGTTTGACAGTACTCTTCTGTGGCATTGTGTCTAGGGCATATAGGAGAGTGTGGGATGCAGGAACTGTACAAAAGATATCCTTTGAAGGGGGTAAAATCATGCAAGCTGGAGTTTTGCAAGTACTGCATACTTGGGAAGTAGAATTGGGTTCAGTTCATAATGGCCACACACAACATGGAGGGAGTACTGGACTACATTCATTCGAATGTTTGGGGACCAGTGAGAGTGGCATCACGAGGGGGATATGTGCATTTTGTGAGTTTTATCGATGACTACTCACGAAATTTCTTGGTTTACTTCATGAATCACAAGTCCAAAACATTTTCAAGTTCAAAGTGTTGAAAGTTGAAGTGGAGAACTAGATCAGGAGAAAGATCAAATTCCTTAGGATAGACAATAGGACTAAGTACACAAATTACGAATTCAGAGAGTTTTGCGAGCAGCAAGGCATAAGGAGGCATTTTACTATGCGCCGGACACCATATTAAAATAGTGTGAAGGAGAGGATGAATCGGACCCTGGCTAAAAGAGCTTGGTGCCTCAGGCTATAGGCTAGGTTCGCTATGAATTTTTGGGCGAAGGTGATTAATATGGCATGTTTCTTGGTAAACGGATCACCTAGGGCATCAAAGAATGGGAAAGTTTTTGAGGAGGTGTGAACTAGTGAAAAGGTATACTACTCTGAACTTAAAGAATTTGGGTGTCCGACCTATACGTTCCTTTTGGGTGAGGAGAGATCTAAGCTTGATGCAAAGTCTAGACGGTGCATCTTTCTGGGATATCACAAAGGTGTGAAAGGGTTCAAGGTGTGGGATATAGTGACAAATAAGGTGGTGATCAGCAGGGACATCATTTTTGTTGAGAAAGTCAGGTTATGACGTACTCAGGGAGAAACAGAGAAATAAATCCTAGAAAATCACAGCAACAATGAGTGTGTGATCTAGATGGAGTTAGAGACTCAAAGTAGACTAGTAGGGAGTCCTAGCCTAAGAGATTAGCCAGTGGTGCTGGTGGAGTCAGAACCTTAGGATGGATATGACACAAGGAGTTCTAGCTTAGATAACTAGCAGTCGTGTCGAAGCATAGCTGTGGACAGACCTAGACGCATTGTCAGGACATCCCCAAGGTACGAATTTGATGATCTAGTGTCTTATGCATAGGAGGCGATGAATAGCTAGGAGAAAGGTAGCTAGATAGGCGCTATGGTGGAGGAGATAAAGTCATTACATAAGAAAAAAATGTGGAACTTGGTGGAGCTTCTAGCTGGGAAGCAGGAAATTGGATGCAAGTGGGTATATAGGAAAAAGAAAACAGTTTCAAAAAAGGAAAGAGAGAAGTACAAGTCTCACTTGGTAGCGAAGGGTTACTTGTAGAGGAAGGGAGTAGATTAAGATGGAATCTTCTCTCTTGTGGTCAGGCACACTTCTACCAGGATACTGTTGGGGCTGGTGGCGCAACATGATTTGCATCTTGAGTCGATGGACGTAGAAACGACGTTCCTCCATGGTGACCTAGAGGGGCTGACTTACATGACACAATCGAAAGGGTTTAGCCAACTTGGACATGAGCATTTAATCTGCAAGCTGAATAAGTCACTATATAGGTTATAGCAGTCTCTAAGGTAGTGATACAAGAGGTTCAACGCCTATATCACTCAAATTGGCTACAAGAGGTGTGGTACGATTGCTACATCTATGAGAAGGAACTTGTAGATGGGTCTCTTATTTTTCTGCTTCTGTACATAGATGATATGCTGATTGCTGCTAAAGACATGATCGAGGTAAATTAGTTGAAGACTTTGCTGGGAAAAGAGTTCAACATGAAAGACTTGGGTGCAACCAAAAGAATACTTGCCATGGAAATTTTCAAGGACAGAGGTGCAGGGAGTCTATGGTTATCTCAAGGCAACTATGTTGAGAAGGTGTTAGAGAGGTTTAGTATGGCCAATGCTAAACCAGTGAGCACACCTTTGGTGAGTCATTTCAGGCTATCTACTACCTAATGCCCAAGTATGAACAATGAGGTTCGGGATATGTCGAGGGTTGCTTATGCTAGCATAGTGGGGTGTATGATGTATGCCATGTTCTGTACGAGACTAGACCTGACACATGCTGTCAACATGGTGAGCAAGTTCTTTTCGAATCTAGGTCAACAATAGTGAGGTGCTTTGAAGTGGATTATTAGGTACTTGAGGGGTATGACCGGGTATGACATAGAGTTCATAGCCCAACATAGTGATCCAATAATGGTGGGGTATGTGGATACTAACTATGCAGGAGACCTAGATGATAGGAAATCTACCACAGGGTACGTATTTACTTTTGTGGGGGGACCCATTTGTTGGAGTTTTACGGTACAGTCGCTCTTGGCGCTATCTACTACCAAGTCGGAGTACATTGCACTGGCTGAGGTTGCCAAGGAAGCGTTGTTGCTTATAGGGTTGGTCAGAAAGCTGGGTGTCCAGTAAGGTGGAGTTCGGCTGTAGTGTGATAGTCAGAGTGCTATTTACTTGGTGAAGAATCAGGTGTACCATGTGAGGCTAAAGCATGTTGATGTACGATATCACAGGGTTAGCGAACAAATTTCTTCATGGGAACTTCTCCTTGACAAGGTCCATACGTCTAATAGTGGTGGATATGCTTATGAAACTGGTCACGACGAACAATTTCAAGCATTGCTTGGACTTGATCAACGTCTCCAAGTGCTAGAGGGGAGACAAACCCAATCTATAGGCCCAAAAGGAGCAGTAGTTGTGCTTTCAGATTTCCAAGGTGGTGAATAATCGCCAAGGTAGAGATTGTTAGACATGTGGCTCATATTATGAGTCGATCACATGTACTAGAGAAAGCTACATGAAGTGAGGGACAATTGCATGAAAGGGTTTTGCAACACTAAAGGCAAACCATCGATTACTTGGGGAAAATTGTCAACGGTTTCACGTAGTATGCAGCAGGTTATTTTCTCAGCACCAAATTGTCAATTGTTAGACCTGAATATTCAATAGTTACTGTCAGTGTAGATTATGTGATTTCAAATCAGGGGCTTGTAGATTGGGCTTGAGAAGTAAGGTGCACTCCCAAGAGAGGGGTGAATTGGACTTTTAAAATATCTTTTGGAAACTTTAATCTAGTATGACCCTTTTCATATTGAATTAATTACAATTACACTCTCCAATTAACAACACTATTAAACTTATCAACAAATTCACAAGTACAGTTGATTTGCAATGACCAACACTCAATCCAATCAATAAGGTAAGTTTGATTTCTCAATATGAAATAAAATAGAAATTTCAGCAAGCTTCCAAAATTCAGATTTTGATATCAAACAAGTTACTTGAGTTTTATTAATGAACTTTGATATTTATCAACATACTCGCGTTAATCAAGGTTTTCAAAATCAACGTACTTCCTTTAATCAAGGTGTCTGCAATTCTCAATAACTATTTAATTTCCAGCAATTAAGTAAACACCCACGCAGTTTATATATGCAGAAAATTAAAGAGAGTAGGGAAGAGAGAGACACTGAGATTTTACGAGGTTCGGCTATAACCGCCTACATCCTTGCCTTAGGCAGACCACCTAAGGATTTCACAATACCACTCCCTTAAAAGGGTGGTACACACTCCTTCAATTAGAATGACACCCCACACACGGTAGTCCAACGATTCAGCAATCCTGAACTGTAAAAGACAACAAGAGAAACAAGAACAATTCTTTTGTACAAAAAGCACTCTTAGCAAGAGTAGATTAGTACAAGTCAATATCACAATATACTTCAATCAAAATCAATATAGAAAGAATTGAAGCTCATAAATTTATCACCAGGGTTCTTTTATAGATTGAGAAACTCAGTAGAAATGCAAAGAACCATAGGCTTTAGTTAGCAATTCTCAGTAGAAACTTCAGCAAGAGTTTTAGTTAGAATGCTTTTGAAGAGTAGAAAATATTATGCTTGAATGCTGATTGTATGTTTTGGTGTCTTTAATCCTTCGATTTAGCATGTATTTATAGAGGAAAAAAGTTTAATTTTCATATTCCGCAAGTTACTTGGAGTGTTTCCCAAGTTTTCATAAAGTTTGGGGGTCAAGTAATCTCTTTTGGAAATATTCCCTCACTGTTTTATTTAGAATTTTATGAAGATCAGTTGCCTGATCTATCGGGGTTAGTCGTCTGATCTTATTCTATTTCAGCTAAAATTCAAACGCAGAATGGGGTCAGTCACCTGATCTCAGAGGGTCGGTTGACTGGGCCTGTTCTGTATACTAATTAATTCAACATAAAAATGTCTGTTGACTGATCTATTTTGGTGAGTCGACTAAACTAGCACATTTCCACAATTTTTAATTTTCAAGACTTTGATCCTTCAATTTTTGAAAAACTTCAATATAACTTAAAAAAGCATTTTTCGGGGTTTTCAAAAATTGGTGTCTAAGTCGATAAAAGATTCCTAAGAGCTTCATTCATTCATATTGAAATGTTTGAAGTACTTACACGAGACTTCTTAAAAATTATGACTCTTCTAATCACTAAGTCTTCATGTATAGCTTCCATTCTTCACATTGAACTTGGCTCTAAGCTTCATCTTTAACTTCATAAGATCTTGTGTCATTAAGTTCAAGTTTTCTAGACTTTGTTAAGCACTTTGATATTAGTCACTTGGGTCACTTGAGCTTGATACTTGAGTTACCTGAAACTTCATCACTTAACCAAACATGTTAAGTTTTCTTGATTTTTTATCATCAAAATAAGATTCGTAAGCCTTGTCAAGCCAACAATCTCCCCCTTTTTGATGATGACAAATAAGTAGCAAAAGTAAGTGAACCTTAATAAAACTCCCATTACAATAAGCATACTCTTAACAATATTTGAAAAATGAAATATCAGATGTTATTAGAATCAGTTTAAGTTCATATATCAAGATCAATATATCAACTATGTATAAGTGTTTATGAATGTCAACAATATATATGTGTTAATTTGAATCATGTATCATATCTTAGTTTTTCAATTCTTCTAGCATATCTTATATCTTATATCTTATATCTTATCTCATATCATATCTCATTTCTCAGTTTTGTTCAAAAATCTTTCTCCCCCTTCTGACATCAATAAGAAAGAGATAGATATTAAGAAATTTAGACAAAAATTAAAGCAATAAGAAACCATAAGCATATGATATAAGCATGCATAAGCAATAATTCCAAAAGGCAAAAACACACATAAATATGTGTTTATACAACCATAAAGTAAAAAAAAAAAAATTATACAGTTCCAGCATTTGCATCATCATCATCATCTTCATCTTCTTCTTCTTTGTCATCTCCTTCTTCATCATCATCTTCTTCATCTTCTTCATCATCATCACCAGCATCAACTGAGCTTATATCCATTGGAGCTTTGCCATGAGAAGAGGATGAACCAGCCATGTGATGTTCAATCCGACTAAGCCATTGATCTAGTGAAGAATAATTGACTTGAAGAGATGTGAAATTATCTTGAAGTGAGCTAAAAGCAGTAAACTATTGGTGATAAGCCAAGAACCATGATAGTGCAACATCAATCAGAAGAGCAGGTTGTTGGTCTTGAGGTTGTGGCTCAGAAGCTTGTCTTTGGCGTTGTCCGCCTTTAGGAAACCAGCCTTGCTCATGTTTCTCATACCCTATTTGTTTAATTGTAGTAGAAGAGAAAATATCATAATGGGTATGTTTAACAAACAAGTCATTTGGAGATGAAACATGGAGACGAACAAAGAGGAGGTTCAGAATTCCTCCATAAGGTAGAGTTGCTCGATGAGCTTTAGTACAAGAAATCATCCATTTAAGGACTAAGCTCAATAAATCCAGCTTCTTTCCTTTCAGCAAACACCACATAACAAAACAGTCCACGTATGTCATATAGTTATGAGAACCAACCTAAGGGAGGAAGTTGTATATGATGATCTTTTGGAAGATCTGGGGTTGGAGATTCAATTGCTTGTGTAATGGAGGATGTCCGAAGTAAATAGGTGCTTCAACCATAATTAGAGGTAGAAATTCTTTGGGAGTAAATCCTTGCTCCATGATCCATGTTTGTCCAAAAGGAGGACATTTGAATTCGCCTTGGTGAATATTGAAGATATTAGTCAAAGTTTGTGGTGTGAGTGTGATGGACTTGCCCAAAAGTTCTGTAGTGGTTACCGACTCCCCTTTAAGCAAATTGGCATAGAAAATTTTTACAAGTTTAGGATAATAGCCTTTGGCTTGGTAGGTAATGAAAATTTTCCAACCAAGGTTCCTAAACATGGGTAGGATTTCGGGAAAATCTTCTTTGAAAAATGAAGTATCAAGAATTTTACCAAGAATCGGATCCATCGAATAGGTATGATCTTTATATAGACGCTTATCATGAGGAGTGACGAGTCATTGATCGATAAAGGAGTCATCATCAGCTTGCGTTGAAGTCTTATGCCAAACCGTGTTTGTTCTAGGCATCGTGAGTTCAAACTGAACGGTAAAACCCAAGATTTTTATGAGGGAATGATGTAGGGTGATGAGTTTTGAAGTAAGGTGCACTAAGGATCAGAGGAGAATGAAGAGAAGAGAGGAGCAAACTAGGGTCAGTTGATTGGAGGCTTCAAATTTTAGGGTTTGTGCACTGTTCGTATTTAAATTCCATCAGTCGCTCGACTGAACTTGAGGTCAGTCACCTGACCTTCAGGTGCATTTAAAATTTTTCAAGACAGTAGCATGTCAATCGACTGAGGATTAAGGGTCAGTCTCCTGACATTGCTCATCCTAAAAAATTGATAATATTAGAAAGGGATGAGTTGATTGAGGCTAAAAGTTCAATCGCCTAACCTCTTCTACTTTTGATTTCCTATTTGCTAACTTTTTTAGACAACTTCTCTGCTATGTAACAATCTTAGTTCTCTTCTTATAGATATAAATCTATCTTCGGTAAGAGGTTTGGTAAAAATATCTGCCCATTGGTAATTTGTATTCACAAATTCAAGTAAGATGTCCTCTTTTTGCACATGATTTTTAAAAAGTGATGTCTTATGTCTATATGCTTGGTTCTTGAGTGTGATATATGATTTTTAGAGATATTTATCGCACTGGTATTATCACACTTTATAGGTATCCCTGAATACTCTAAATTAAATATTTTAATTGTTGTTTCATATAGAGTGTCTATGCACAACAGCTCCCTGCTATCACATACTTAGCTTCAGTAGTAGACAAGGCTACAAAATTTTGTTTCTTGGAGAACCAAGACACAAAAGACCTTCCTAGAAAGTGGCAAGTACAACTTGTGCTTTTTCTATCAATCTTACATCCATCTTAATCAGTATCCGAATAGCTTATCATCTCAAAACCGGTGTCCTTAGGATACCATAGACCTAAGTCTATAGTACCTATCAAGTATCTTAAAATTCATTTTACAACTATTTGGTGAGATTCCTTAGGGGCTGACTGAAATTGAGCACACATGCGTACACTAAACATTATATTTGGTCTACTAGCTATCAAATATAGTAGACTTCCTATCATGCCTCGGTAATATTTCATATCTACCGATTTTCCTTTTTCATCCTTATCAAGACTATGGGCGTACTCATTGGAGTACCTATAGGTTTACTACCTTTGGTATCAAACTTCTTCATCATATCTTTTATATATTTTAATTGATTTATGAAGGTTCCATTTTTAGCTTGCTTTATTTGAAATCCTACGAAGGAATTTAATTCTCCCATCATACTCAGTTCAAATTCTTCTTGCATATATTTAGCAAAGTCATTTGTAGCACCAAATATAATATCATCTACATGGATTTGAATGATGAGCATATCTTCAATTTTAGATTTAATAAATAATGTGATGTTTACCTTTCCTCTATAAAATCTCTTTTCTAGCAAAAATCCACTCAACCTCTCATACCAAGCCCTAGGGGCTTGTTTCAATCCATATGAAGCTTTCGTTAACCTAAACAGATGATCAGGGTTATGAATATCCTCAAATCCTAGAGGCTGTGCCACATGGACTTCTTCATTTATGAATCCATTTAAGAATGCACTCTTTACATCCATTTGATAGAGTTTGAATTCCTTGTGGGGTGCTTAGGCTAATAAAATTCTTATAGCTTTCATTCTTGCTATGGGAGCAAAGGTCTCATCGTAGTCTATTACCTCTTCTTGGTTATATCCTTGAGCCACAACTCTAGCTTTGTTACGTGCTACTATTCCATTTTTATCCTTTTTATTCCTAAATACCCATTTTGTTCCAATTATAGAATGATCATCGGGTCTATGAACTAACTTCCATACTTTATTTCTTTGAAACTGATTTAGCACTTCTTGCATAGCAACTGTCCAAGAATCATCACTTAAGGCTTCTTCAATGTTCTTAGGTTCTTATTGAGATAGGAATGCATAATAATTGCATATATTTTTTCAATGAATATATAGTGGATACACCACGTGAATGTTCTCCTATAATTTGATCTTTGGATGATTCCTTACAAATTTCTATTCTCTAGGTAGTTCAGAATTTTCTAAAGATTCATCATTTGAAGTTGGTTCATTTGTCTCATCCTTGACTTCTTTTATTTCTAAGTCTTCTAACTTTTGTGTTGTTTCAGCTTCCTCAATATTTATTGTTTTAGTAAATGAATTTTCCTCATCAAAAGTTACATGTATTGATTCTGTAATTGTGAGAGTTCTTTTATTGTTGATTCTGAATGCTTTGCTTTTTAATGCATATCCTAAAAATATTCCTTCATTTGATTTTGCATCGAATTTTCCTAAGTCGTCTTTATCATTCAATACAAAACACTTGCACCCAAATATATCAAAATAATAATATATGTTAGGCTTTCCATAGTTCATAGGCGGTCTTATATAAACTTGATCTTATGGAAACTCTATTCATAACATAGCATGCGGTATTTATTGCTTCAGCCCAAAAATATTTAGGTAGCTTATGTTCATTGAGCATGGTCCTAGCCATTTCTTGAAGAGATCTATTCTTTCTTTCAACAACTCCATTTTGTTAAGGAGTTTGAGGTGCTGAAAAATTGTGATTTATTCCATGTTCATTACAAAATTTTTCAACTTCTTTATTGTTAAATTATCTTCCTTGATCACTCCTTATATTTAAAACACCACAACCTTTTTCATTTTGAAGTCTTTTGCACAAGTTAATTAGCATCATGTAAGCTTCATCTTTGGAGGCTTAGAAGAGTACCCAGGTAAACCTGGAGTAGTCATCTACTATGACAAAAGCATATTGCTTTCCTCCTAGACTCTGAGTTCTAGTAGGGCCAAATAAATTTATGTGAATAAGTTCTAAGGGCCTACTAGTGGAAATATGTTTTTTCTTTTAAATCTAATCTTACTTTGCTTTCCAAGTTGGCATGCATTGCAGATTTTGTCTTTTACAAACTTAGTACTAGGTGGACCTTTGACTAAGTTTTTCTTAGTTAGTTTAGAAAGTAAATACATGCTTGCATGTCCAAGTTTCCTATGTCATAGCCAGCTTGCTTCATTCATAGCTGTCAAGCAAATGACTTCTTGAGAGATCAAGTTTTCAATGTTTATGCAGCACACATTATCAACTCTTTTTGCAATGAACAAGATTTTATTCTTATCTTTGTTTTCAACTATGCATTTGTCTTGTTTAAAGATTACTTCAAATCCTTTATCACTTAGTTGACTAATGTTGAGTAGATTATGTTTTAATCCATCTACTAGTATACTTCATCAATAGTCAAGTATGGATCTTTACCTACTTTTTCGATATCGATTGTCTTACCTTCGACAATGTCTTCGAAAGTGATAGATCCACCATGTGTCTTGAGCACCCACTATCCAAGTACCATTTGTCTTTTGACGGAGTGGTCCTAAAGTATATCTGCAAGAGGGTTTCAAGGTGTTACTCTTTATTCATAAGCATTAGTGGAGGATGTGCTTGCATAGTATTTTGACTTCTTTACAAAGTACCCCATGTAAAGATTCTTTTTCCTTTTGTTTTCAACTCCATTGAATCCAATTCCTTCTTTGTCTAGTGACATTCTTTGAGTACCAATCAACTTTTCAAAGTTTTCCTTTCCTTTTGTAAAATTGTAGATGATTTTGTCTTATCCTCAATTTTACTTTCAAGGTCACTTTTTTCTAAATCCTTCTTGCTTTTACCATTTACTTGTAACTTTACTAGGTCTTGAGACATCTTATTTATTTTATGCATGAGATCATTAATGTGAGAGTTCTTTTCTTTTTCAGCTGATTTCGAAGTTTCTAGTTGATTTTTAAGTATTTCATTTTGTTCTTTCAAGGCTAGATTTCTTTTAGAAACTCTTATGAACCTATTATGCAAAGAAAATAACTCAGCTTGCATTTCTCTATATGAGGGCATACTATCACACGAACCACTACATAACTCATCACTAGTTTCTTTAGATGAGCTAGTATAGGAGTTTACCTCATCGTCTTTTGCCATGAAGCAGATGTTCGCTATTTCTTGATCGCTTGAGTCATCCTCTGATTCACTTGAGCTTGAGTCATCCCATGTAGTTTTCATAGCCTTCTTTTTCTTCTTCTTCTTAGTGTCCTTAAGCTGTGGACAATAAGGTTTAATATGCCCAACCTTTTGCAATTATAACAAGTTGGGGGTTCATTATTTGTTTTCTTTTTACTTATTTCCCCTTTGTCAAATTTTGAGCTTTTAAACTTTCGAGTGAACTTATTATTCTTTTTGAAAAACTTTCCAAGTCTTTTACTAATAAAGGTTATATCATCATCGTCTAATTCATTTTCTTCTTCTTCTTCTTCTTCTTCTTCTTCTTCTTCACTAGAGCTATCTTTAGCAGCCTTGAGAGCTATTGATTTCTTGTTTTTATTATTCTCAAAATATCTTTCATTTATTGCCATCTCATAAGTGAGGAGCGATCCTATCAGTTCATCTAGGGAAGTATTTTTCAAATTTCTTCCTTCTATTATTGCAGTTGCCTTAGGTTCCTAAATTGGTGGAAGTACTCTTAAGGATTTTCCGCATCATTTCATAAGTTGAGTAATTCTTTCCTAAGACATTGAGGGTGTTTATTATACGGGCGAATCTAGTGTAAATAATAGTAATGGTCTTATCAGGATTCATCCTAAAAGCATCTTACTCGCTAGTGAGCATATCGATTCTATTATCTCTTACATCAATAGTACCTTCTTAGGTTACTTCAAGTTTGTCCTAGATTTATTTAGCTTATTTACATGACATTATCCTATTAAATGCATTTACATCAAGGGCACAATATAATGCACTCGTAGCACTTGAATTTATTTGTAACATCTTATGGTCATTGTCGGTCATCTCTTTTTCTTCTTTAGGTATATCTTTACCATCCACGATTTTAGTAGAGATAAGGTCACTATGTGTAACACTTTCCATACTTTCTAATCCATAGTTTGTAAATAAATTCTCATTCTTTGTTTCCAAAAGGTGTAGTTTACACCTCATTATTTAGATGGTCTAGATGAGGATTGACCTTTAGCAAAGGGAGAAACACCTAGGTGTGCCATAGGGATCTTTACCTAGCTTTTTGTTTAAGATTTAGTACAATCTAATGCTCTGATACCAATTGAGAAGTAAGGTGAACTCCTAAGAAGGGGGGTGAATTGGGTTTATAAAATATTTTTTGGAAACTTTAATCTAGTATGACCCTTTTCAGATTGAATTAATTACAATCACACTCTCCAATTAACAGCACAATTAAACTTATCAGTTACTTCACAAGTACAGTTGATTTGCAATAACCAACACTCAATCCAATCAATAAGGTAAGCTTGATTTCTCAATACGAAATAAAATAGAAATTTTAGTAAGCGTCCAAAATTCAGATTTTATTAATGAACTTTGATATTTATCAATGTATTCCCATTAATCATGGTTTCCGAAATCAACATACTTCCTTTAATCAAGGTTTCTGCAATTCCCAATAACTATTTAATTTCTAGCAATTAAGTAAACATCCACATAATTTATATATGCATAAAATTAAAGAGAGTAGGGAAGAGAGAGACACCGAGATTTTACAAGGTTCGGCTATACCCGTCTACATCCTCGCGTTAGGCTAACCACCCAAGGATTTCACTATACCGCTCCTTTAATCAGGCGGAGCAAACCGTTTACACACTCCTTTAAGTAGGATGGAGCCCTTCTCTCCAAGTGATACCCCACGCTCGATAGTCCAACGATTCAACAATCCTGAAATGTCAAAAACAACAAGAGAAACAAGAATAATTCTTGTGTATAGAAAGCACTCTTGGCAAGAGCAAATTAGTACAAGTGAATATGACAATATACTTCAATCAAAATAAATATAGAAAGAATTGAAGTTCAAAAATTTATCTCCAGATTTCTTTTTTAGATTGAGAAGCTCAGTAGAAAAGCAAGGAACCGTATGCTTTAGTCACCAAATTCTTAATAGAAACTTCAGCAAGAGTTTTAGCAAGAAAACTTTTGAAGAGTAGAAAATATTATGTTTGAATGTTGATTGTATGTATTGGTGTCTTTAATCCTTTGATTTAGAATGTATTTATAGATAGAAAAAGTTTAATTTTTGTATTCCCCAAGTTACTTGGAGTGTTTCCCAAGTTTTCATAAAGTTTGGGGGTCAAGCAATCTATTTTGGAAATATTCCCTCACTGTTTTATTTTAAATTTTATGAAGGTCAGTCGCCTGATCTATCAGGGTCAGTCACCTGATCTTATTTTGTTTCAACAAAAATTCATACTCAGAATGGGGTCAATCGCCTGATTTCAGAGGGTCAGTCGTCTGGGCCTATTCTGTCGGCTTAATTAATTTAGCATAAAAATGTCAGGTGACTGATTTATTTTGGTCAGTCAACTGAACTAGAAAATTTCCACAATGTTTAATTTTTAAGACTTCGATCCTTCAATTTTTGAAAAAATTCAATATAACTTAAAAAATCATTTTCCGAGGTTTTCAAAAATTGGCCTTTAAGTCAATAAAAGATTCCTAAGTGCTTCATTCATTCATATTGAAATGTTTGAAGTACTTACATGAGACTTCTTAAAAACTACGACTCTTCTAATCACTAAGTCTTCATGTATAACTTCCATTCTTCACATTGAGCTTGGCTCTAAGCTTCATCTTTAACTTCATAAGATCTTATGTCATTAAGTTCAATTTTTTTAGACTTTATTAAGCACTTTGATATTAGTCACTTGGGTCACTTGAGCTTGATACTTGAGTTTCCTAAAACATCACCACTTAACCAAACATGTTAAGTGTCATTGATTTGTTATCCTCAAAATAAGATTCGTAAGCCTTGTTAGGCCAACAGGGCATATCTAGAGGATTTTCCTTCGAGGATCACTATAAATGTATTTTAGGCTTACTAGAACTCTTCTATAGCCATTGGGTTCATACTTAAACACTATTGTAACCCAAAGATGTAAGCTTTTACATTGTTCATAGTGAAAACGAAAGTACTGCTCCTATGGACGTATGCTATTGCTGAACCACATATATCTTGTGCATTCTAGTTGTGTTTTGCTTGTTCTTATTATTGTTTGATTGGTTCTTTAGCATATTTCATCATTGAGTGTTTCCATTAGTGATTTTTGAGTGATTCATGATTGATTGTGTGCTTCCTCTGTGCGTGTTCAAGTAGAACCAAACACCAACATCATCCTTTCTCCTGAATTCTTTGTTTCCCTTCTTCCTCCTTTGTCCTCCAGCCTCCTTCACCACATTCAAGTGTTGAGTGAATGTTTTACAGATTTACTCTTGCAACTTCCCTATTTCAAGAGTTAGTGACGATGCTGCCAGTGATGTTTTTAGTAATTTTTAATTTTTACTTTTATTTTGTACATTCAGTTCATTTTTAGTTTAGTTGAAAATTTAGAATAGCGTTAAGTTCGTTAGCTAACAAAGTTATGGTCTTATTATACATTGAGGGTGAGATTATACATGGTTTGATTGGTATTGAGTATAACACAGGGCCAACGAAGGTGATTCGAGTTAAAAGTAGGATGAAGTTAAAAAGTTTGAAATGGAAAATATATGAAGGATTAGATATTGACCCAAATGAATACATAATAGAATTGAGTTTGAGATATCTGTAATGAGGGGGTGGTGGAAATTTAGTGTATATCGATGTCTCAATAAAAGATGATGCAAATGTCCTAATTACATTAGGCCCGCAGAGTTCTTGTCCTACTGTGTATGTAGTTGAATTTTTTGTTTAAACGCATCCCTCAAAGAAGGAGTATGGGTGGAGCTTCAAATGTGAATAGGGAAGCATTCTCCATCCTTAATCATATAATGAATATGATACTGCTGAGACGGGTAGGCTATTTGATCACCTTTCATAGGTGACAAAATCTTTAGATTTGAATGACATCCCGAGTTCATCATTTCAGCTAGAATTCTTGTTAACAAAGTTTGGATGTGAAGAGGCTAATTTCTAGGGATTCAATGTGGGTTGTTGTTTCCATCCCCACAACAATCAATTGAGTATAGGCATGACCAAAGTTCAGCTAGAGTTGTGCTTATACCTAACTTCCAAATAGTTCCATCAATTGTTATGAACGAGAGGGGAGCATACATTAAGCCAATACAACCTGATATGGAGTGTTACCATGATTTAAAGGAGGAAGATGATTTAGAAGAGGATTTTGAAGAGGCATAAGAAGAAGTAAAAAAGTTCAATGGACCGAATGATTATGGGGTGCATAAAGAAGTTGTCATGCCTCTTGAGAACAAAGTTGTGGGTCAGAGATGGGTATGCAATGTGCCACCATTAGCGTACATGATTGACATTGAAGCAGGTCATATTAGAATTCAGTTCGAAAGTTCCCTTAAGGGCACTCGATGGGATGGTGTCTCAGAATTTTTTAAGGATATAATTTTTGACACATAGGATAATCTGATACATTCTATGCGCGTGCACCATGCACAAACACACCACAAATCCAAGATAGAGCAATCCAACCCAACAACATGGGTGGTTAGATGCAATGCAGACGAGAGTTGTGCTTAGAGGTTGTATGTCTATTAACGTAGAAATCGTGGGCTCTTTGAAATTACATAGTACAGAGGTCCCCATATATGCATCAATAAGACTCTCTTGCAAGACCACCCACAGTTAAAGTTGACCTTCATTGCAAATGAAATTATAGAAATTATCAAAAGTGACGATGGTGCTTTGATTACAACTTTGCAAGCACACATGAGGTCAAATTATCAATACCATGTATCCTATAAACAGGTATGACTTGGGAAGCAATGATAGTTGCAAATGTTTTTGGAGATCGAGATCTTTCATATCAAATTCTGCCAAAGTGGATTTATGCTATGTGTGAAACAAATCATAGTACAAAGGTGAAGTGGGTATGGAGAGAAATTCTTGATGCTAACAACTCTGCAATTTTGACATGTGTTTTTTGGTCATTTATAACATCAATTAAGGGATTTCTTTATTGTTCTCCAGTTATTTGTGTGGAAGGAACACACTTATACAAGAAAAATAAAGGTAAATTATTAATTGCAATGGCCTCCGATACAAACCAACAAATATTTCTTATAGCGTTCACAATTATTGAGGAGAGTCTACAAACATGGTCTTGGTTTCTTCTTCAGTGCAGTCAAGATGAAGTGACTGATCATGATAATTTGTGTCTTGTATGAGACAAACACCACGGTATTATTGGTGTCGTTCATCATAATGTTGATTGGCAACCTCTACATGCACACCATCGGTTTTGGTTGCATCACGTCATTAGTAACTTCAATAAAAGGTTGCATAATACCATGCTGAAGAAAATGGTTGAAATAGCTAGTAAGGAACACCAAGTTATGAAATTTAATAGTCTCATGGAAAGAATCTTAACAGAAGGTGGGCCAACTGCAAAATCTGTTTTGAAGAGATCCCTTTTTTATGTGTATGCAATGTCATGATGGTGGGCAAAGGTGCAGAAAGATGATCACAAATCTGATTGAATGTTTTAATGTCGTCCTTAAAGGAACTCGGAGTTTTCCAATAACTGCCATTTTATAGATGACATTTTATCGCATTGCACAGTACTTTAGTGCCCAGCAGGAGGCATTTCACTAAGCGATAGAGTCGGGGAATGGTTACACCCCACATTTTTTGTTGCAAATGAAAATGAGGGAAAATGCTGGACATGAGGTTATCAACTTTAATACTGAAAGGGAATTATTCAGTATTCAAACTACACCACGCCAGCCAAATAAGGGTCAAAATGTTTAAGTCGTGGACATAAAGGAACGTTAGTGTACATGTGAGAAGTGGCAAAATCTACACTACCCTTATTCATACTTGTTAGCTGTCTGTGGCTTGAGGAGATTGTGATATAGTTGCTATGTTCACGGTGATTGGGTATTATGCTACCTATGCGGTCGACTTTGTTGACCTTATTGGTCACGCCCGGTTTTGATTATGACAAATACTCATTGTATCTAATGAGCGTTTGAGTTTTTGTGCAGGATTTAAGAATGATAAGATCAATATGTGCACAAAGTAAAAGAAGCCCGAAGACCAAAGTTTTATTTCATAATGTAATATATTAAATTGGTCTGTAATAGTAAGTAGGTATTTGGTTTGTAATAAGCTCACACACATCACACGTATGATTTACTACGTAAGCTCAAACCAAATCATGAATGAGAAAGAACCATAGAAAGACCTTAGGGTGCACCAGGTCGACCGACACCGGACTTTTTAGTTATTTCCAAATTGGACCCCAAGTGACCTTAGGACACACGCATATTCACATACATTTGTTAGGCACTTGATTAGGACTTGTTTGGTTCAATACGAGACCAAAAAGCACACTTGGTGCACTTTTGGTCGACCGAAACCTATAGTTTAAAAGGCTTTGGTCGACCGAACTAGCCCTGGGTCAACAGTTTGACCAAGGCCCGGTCAACCAAGACCTTATAGTTCATTTGACCCCGGTCGACCGAACCACCAAGGAGTCAACATTTTGACCTCCCGGTCGACCGACCAATTTTGTACTCCAATTACCTAGTTGACCGGAGGGTCCTCGGGAGAATTCCCAGCGGTCTGGTCGACCGAGCCCTTCAGTTCAAAAAGGCTCGGTCGATCGAACCTCAGGAATTTGGAAAATTGCCTTGCCTCAGTCGACCGACCACTCCGTTCAAAATACCCCTGGTCGACCGAGCCATTTGAGTCCTGGTCGACCGAACCATTTCTGGTCGACCGGACCTCTCGGGTTGCCCTGATTTTTTTACCGCAGTTAATATTTTTAAACAGGGTTAAAATGCCTTAAACGTCATTAAACTTTTCTAATAATACCCAAAAGGTCCCCAACGGTCATCTTTCCTTCCATGGCTATATATATGTGTTCATTTGCAAAGATTAAGAGAGATTAGCCACTTTGATTAAGGAAAATTCTTTGAAAAACCAAACCCTATAATACTCATTTCCAAGCTCCACGCACTCAATCTTACCTTCCCGTATTGCCTACATCATTTGTAAGTTGATTTTTGAGTGTTTATATTGATCGGTTTGCTCTCCTATCTTTGGATTGTTTGACTTATTTTTTGAGAGCTAAACCTCAAGTATTCTTAGGGGTCTTTATTAATAAGTCTCTCCTAAGAAGACTTTTATAGAACTTCTAAGTATTGCATATTCATTGTAATGTCTTAAGAAGTTTGTATTTTGGTTGCAAAAACATTCTCAAATATCTACTGTGTTTTTATCTTGAAAATATTTGATGAGATATTTGCTTATGTGATAAACTCTTTGTTGCAATACTCGTTAACTCATATATCCTTTGCTGAATACAAAGATTGAATATCTTTTTGCAAACCAAACTTATACATTGCTAGAACTTCATATACATATACATATTGAGAAAACTTATTGATTGAAATATATGAAGTTTGGAAAATATCTTTGTTTGAGCACTTAGATTGAATATCCTGTGATACAAAGATCATTTAGGTTTGCGCACTCACGCACTCATTACAACGATAGTAAATCTATTTGAGAGTTGACATCTTAGACCACATTGAGCTTACATATTATATCATATTGTGGTGTATGCGATAGTGCACGTATCTGGGTACACATCTGCTTTACTTGAAAGCTTATTCATTGTACCATTTGATTGTATTTCAAATACTATTGAATTTCCAGGCACGGGCCTGAAGAGGGAGACTAACCCTGGAATAGTCTCGGATTAGCTTAGACCCGGTTAGGAAAGTTAGGTGCGTCGTCCTGTTAAGGCGTGTAGGTTGAGGTCAGCCCCGCTAATTGACCTGGTTAAGGTTGAGGTCAGCCCTGTGTTAATTTGATCTAGTCGTAAACGGTACCGCTCCACCCTTAAGTGAGCTATTAGTGGAATCCTCAAGCTTGGAAGCTTGAGGCGGGGACGTAGGCACAGTTGGCCGAACCCCGATAACATATCGTGTGTTTGCTTATATTTCTGTACTTTATATTTACCGCACGTATATGTTATGGGTGAATGATGCGTATGACTTAATTTTCACAGTATATTTATCTACGTGTTTGGAAATTGCATAGACTGATCCTAGGTTGTGTACATACCGTTGTTGCATAGATCAACCTAGGTGAAAAAGTTTTAAAAATTCCAATTCACCCCCCCTCTTGGGAATACACCAATTCTAACAGACTTCATCTCTATCCTCAATGAAGAATATTGGACAGATCCAGTTGCACCAACATTATATAGAAATCGATAATTGTTTAGGCAAAAAGGACGACTGGAGAGTTCCACACTACATAATGAAATGGACGTACAAGAGGGTAGTAGGAGGATGCAGTGCAATTTTTGCCACGAAGAAAGTCACTACTGCATTCGATGTCCGAGGAGGACTGGAGGTCATGATGGAACTGAACCGTCACATTGATGTGTATTTAATGTGCATAGTATGTTTGATTTTGCCTATTTTTATCTTTGTACATATTAGTAGCATATTGTTTGTCTATGATTTGTTATTATTGTAAATGTGATGTATTGATCTTCTTGATGTACTATTTTCTTCATACTGGAAGAATAACCCCTCCTGTCGACATAGGGTTTATAGTCGAGCCACGTAAACTTTTGTGTATTCTGTAATATTTTCTATGCTTTATTTTGATTTTTGAATTCATTACCCTTAAATAAATGATACATTTACAAAATAAAGTGACAGTTTTGTAATTATTAAATAGGTACATAGACTTGACAAAAAACCTAAGATAAATGGACAATACATTTGTTTTCTAAACAATAATTTGCTAAATAAACTTAGTACATTTGCATCTTCCTTCTCAAATATATTGCAATAATAATAATAATAATAATAATAATAATAATAATAATAATAATAATAATAACAACGACGACAACAACAACAACAACAACAACAACAACAATAATAATAATAATAATAATAATAATAATTTACTTGCATGAGTTCTTGATATAAATAAGGTAAGCTATTGTTTCTTTATTCAATAATTGAAAATAATAATTAAATCAGTATACAAATAGATTGTAAAAAAAAAATGAACATATAGATATACTACAATATCCCAAAAAATATAAAATAATGAACCAAAAAAAAATACAATAAAGTCCCACATTATCGCGGTCTCCTCTATCTTTGCGGCCTTTTATGTCGTTCCTACTGCCCTCCTTGCACACGTTGTCTTCTCCCACATCCATCTGCACCCTCATTAACATGTGATGTTTGTGGGATCTGCAGCATCATGCGACGTCTGATCACCAAATAGATCAAATGAGATCAATGATGAAATCAAGAATTGTTGGTATTGCTGTTGTCCCTAGTAGATTGGGGGTGGGTAGGATGGATTGGACTACGGTGGCTCCGGCACAAAAAATGTACTACTAGACGCCCCATATGGATCCTGATATGCCCTATATGGAATATGGGAAGAAGAAGTCGAAGCATGCTAGGGGGAGGTATATGCAGGTATTTACTGTTGTGCCAATGCTCCTCCATCACCCTTTGTGCACTATGTGAATAGGGAAAGTACTCCCCCCTCACCTTGACCCCCATAGCTCCGGCAAGGTCCAACATGAAGTCTCCTATGCGATGCTTGCTTAGCAACTATAGCATCATCATCCCATTTGCCATTATGTGCATCCTCATCATTGGCATGGGCAGACCTGTGAACTGACCAACGACCTTCATATGCCACAAACTACATACAAGCTATTGCAATCGGTCTAACCGGACATGTCGGGACATAGTTAGATAACTAAATCTCCCCCATCATATGCTCTTCCAATAGAATACTATAAAAATATTAATAAGTTATTGAAAATAATTGTATGTTCACTACATGCATTGAATAATTTATTCACTCACCACTATTATATGCAGACTGGTAGTCCTACTAACGCAGCGAATAGTGATAAACTGGTACCACTGATTATATCCATCCTCGGCTTATAGAGATGTAGGCCTATGGAATGAAAGTTTAGTCAATATATGGACGACATAGTCCAGTCATCGCTGCCACATTTGGAGGTTATGGTTGTAATATGCACGCTAGTCGGTGTGATAATTCCCACGCTGCTCACATTCATGCAGATCCCTAAAATGACTGTTATGGTTGTACCCTATCTGAGGTGGAAGGGGTATATGTTGCCTTAGCCCGAAGTGCCGCAGTACTCGGTCTGGTAGGTGCCACTCCATGAGCTAAAAGCATATCAAGGGAGTGCAAACAAACCCAAATTTTACTTCATTGAAGAACACACACGGTAGATTAGCGTAGATATCCGTTCTGTACAACTACCATATAAACTACTAACAAATGATACATGTAATAACAATATTGAATATTAAGTAATCACATTTTATGATTCCAATGAAAATATGTATTATATCGTCCTCACACATCATATTAATGTCATATTGGTATGATCACAGAATATGCATGGGGACATGCAAAGTAAGAAATGAAGCTTGAAATCTACAATATAACAAGACACTAAAATTTTGAAAATTTATGGAAAGTAAAAACATACTAACTTGATCGCAAGTGGGTACGACCTATCACTGACATTAGCAAAAAGATATGGTAGGCTAAATCTAATGGGAGCAAGAAAGGGCATGTTTCCCCATGCCCAAACTTGCAGAAAGAACATTGAGCCTCCAACTGAATGTGTCCCCCCCCCCCCTCACGACCAACCTGGATGTCATGTCCAAGTGGCTGAGTATAGGTAGGAAAATTAACAATGCATAGTATTGTGACTTGTTCATGAACAAAAAACTGCATATGAGTTGTAAGATGCATGCTCAAGCATACTGCATTACTTCCTCCTCTGATGCATTATTAGCAAGCCTTAGTAGGTCATTGTCCATCCGTGTTATTGATAGGGAGGAGCTAGATCATCAGCTCTAGCCAGTGGGGGGGGGTAAAATCTAAGTAGTCTAAAATACAAGCAAGGTCAGTTTTGCTGTGTCATCTTTGTAAAAGCGTTGCCATCTACAGGTAACTTTGTAATAATGGTGACATCCTACAACATTGTTGTCGCCTCGCCACAAGGAAAGTGAAATGTTTGCATTTAAAGCCTCCAGCGCCCTAGCAATGCACTAATTAAATGGTGGTCAAGCCGAATGTATCAAATCTGGTATAGTGGATAGAACCCCATTTGTTGAATCCATGGAATGATTCTAGCATCAGCATGGGACTGCATCTCTAATGTGTGTGCACCTACACCGACGCCCTTTAAAGGCGTCGGAATAATCCTTCTCCCATGTGATCACTATTGGCAGTATGCCACTCCACAACTTGGAGAGAGCTATTGCTCCGACGTCTATATGTTTTAGGTTCCAGACAACAAGTGTCCAATTACCGTAGGTTTCAACTAGTGTGAAGTTTTGCGCATGCAACCCACTCGCCCTGCTAGATGCAATGTAGGCAAGTCACATTAAACATTGCTTACCCTTGGTGTTAGTCGAACTGGATGCAAAAAAGATCATGTCAATCCGCTACAAATAGATAAAAAAGACCTATCTCGTAGGTCACATGTATAGTATAGAGAAGGTAGGAGGGATGAAGGCCCCGTAATGTCAAGACAGAAGAATCGATTAGACCGAGATCCATGCTGTACAAATATAAAAAAATAAAAATAAATATATGGTTGATAAAGATGATTATTAAGTATTACAAAATTTGTATTAAATATATCATAATCATAAACATACCTCAATATGAAATAAAATAGATGTATAAAATCAAAGTAAACATTGAAATTTTTGAGGGTGGTGGGGAGGTTGTAGGAGAAAAGGGAGAAGAAAAGAGAAGCACAAGTGGGAGGGAGAATGAAATGAAGGGAAAACATAGGGTTGGGGGGAGGGAACTTGCAGTAGGCAAGGCACAAGGGGGCAAGGGGACAAGGAAGGGACTGCGTGGAAAAAGGGGGGGGGGGAGGTTGGCCATGTAGTGTGGCATACCAGAAGCAGGGGTGTCAGATCTTGGGAGTATAACCGATTTTTGGAAAGTCAGTTTTGACTTTCTAGTCATATTTTGTTTTTTTGCTCCCCACCTCAAGAAGAAAGTGCGGGAGCAAAGGGGAGCAGGGACGCAAGAACCTCCAAAAGTCGATTCTACCACATGTTTTTCTTTTTCAATACTCGGCCGACTTTTGGAAAGTCGGTTAAGTTCAAAACCGTAAATATAGGGCCACCTACCCTATTTTTTTTTTTCTTAACATTTGCATAAAAAACTGTCTATCCTTCTATCCTTTTGCTAAATTTCCATCGCCAAAAAAAAAAACTAAGTATCCCATTAGTTATAGATTCTATTATTTTTACTTTTTATTAATTTTTTTTCCAAATTTTTTAAAAATACTCATTTTTTCATTTTTTAAATTTTTTTTTGAATAAGTGAATAAATAAATAAATAATAAAATTTTCATTATTTATTTTTGAAGACATTTATTTTTTTTGACTAATTATAAAAAATGCCACCTTATTTTTAATTTTTTAAAGTTATGCAGAAAAGTTATAGAATACATATTTTTATTATTTTGAAGATCTAATTATTCTTACTTTGTAAACGAGAGCATAGAATTTTGTATTTTTACCTTAATTTAGGTGAATTATGTTTTAAATTTCTTCAAATCTGCACAATTTTTTTTTTTTTTATAAAAAAAAGTTATTGTTTTTTGAATTATTTAGAAACATAGAAATGAAATATGAAAATTATTTTGCCCATTAAAAAAAACCCTATATTTTTATTTATTTTTTTAATACAAATCTCATAAACTAGAGCATAAGGCTTAAATTTTTATAATTCTTTGAAAAATTAAAAATCAGAAACAAAAATTGTTTTTCACGATTAAAATGTTTTTTTTTTTTTTTTTTTTATCTTTTCTTTTCCTTCTAACAAAAATTCTACTATTTGAGAAATTATTATGTCAAGTTGCCTAAATTACATAATTTGACATCCATTTAGTGAATTTCATGCTCACAAATTGAAGTTGATGCTAGCAAAATTCTAACTCAATCCAACCTTCATTATATAGTAATTGACTTAACAAGTTTTATATTTTTTAATAACCCCATCAACTATTTCCTTCCTTTACTGGGTCCGTTTGGTGTCGATGTCAAAAATTAGAGATATGAAAGCTAGAAACGAAAACTAATACAAATTTAAAACTAAATTAAAAAAAAATGCTCATTTTTATCTTTAAATCAAAATATTATAAAAATATGATTAAAATAATAAAATTAGAAATAATACACATTTTAAAAAATTACTATAATAAAACTAAAATTTATTATAATTATTTTACTTAATTGTTCTACTTTCAAAATTTACTTTACAATAAAAATTCTAATCTTGACAATTAAAAAGTAGTAAAAGTATTTTGTAATTGGCTTTATTATTATTTTTCAAATTTATGTATATTTTTTTTAATTATATGTAAATTTATATGATCATTTAATTTTTATTTTAATTTAAAAGTATATAAAATAAATAATTTAATAAAAAAACTATTTCCAGATATTAAAATTTTTGCAAACAAGTTGCCAAAACAACTAAAAACCACAAACAACTGAAAACCAGCAATAGAAATGGAAAACTAATAATAGAAACAAATGAGTTTATATAATCAATTTTTTTACTATGGAGAAATAGAAACAGGAAATAGGAAACTGTAACTATATATACCTAACGCAATGGCTCCTCATTTTAAACCATTCCATAACTTGTATTTGGTTTCTTTCTCTTTCAAGCTTCATGCGAGATTATAATTTCTATTGGTAATAAAAATTACCAATTTTCATATTTTATTTTATTTTTCTTTGGGCTTTATCCTAAGGTCTATGTTAAGGCTTGAACTACCTAGAAAGCATAAAATTTACCAATTTCCATATTTTATTTTATTTTTCTATATATTCAATTCAACTCAGATTTCTATAAATTCTTATTCCTGTTTATGTTTTTTTTTTTTCTTGGCTACATAATTTTATTCTGATCTAAAGCTTCTAACCTTAAACTCAAAGCAGGAAACAAGTGCACAACTTGTTTAATTGTCATGCCATGCTAATTTTCTACTTTAGTTTTGTAATTCTAAATTTATTCGTGACTTCAACTTTTTATATATAAAGTTAGCATGTCTAATTAATAAACAAGAAGAATCAACCAAGCAAGCATCGACTTTAAAACTATAAATATTAAGCTTAAAAGTCTTATCTTTCTAAAATATTTTTAGTTTGTTTTTCGCAAAAAATGCACAAGAAGTACAATTGTTTTCGATTTGACAAAAACAACCTAAATTTATGCATACTAGGCAAGCTACATGACATTAATTCCCTTAGAATTTAAAACCCACCAAGATATGCTAACTTCATAAGCATTAGTCTCAAATCCTATTGTATCAAAATTTTCCTTTAGAGCATCTTTCTCTCTCTTCTTCAAGGTTGACACATTTTCTTGTAGTGATATGAGTTGTTGTAATAGAACTAAGCATTTTTCCTTTTCAAATTTTTTCTTTTACAAATAGTTGGATTATTGGAACTTCTTCCATTTGCTTTTTAGCTATTAGTTTTATTTTCCTCTTCTACATTATGACCTTACTTATAGTTATCATTATGTCAACCATTTTTATCTTGGGGACAATATTTCATCTCAATTTGTTTGTGATTAGCCAACTTTTTAAGAGTAATATTTTTGTTCTTGTATTTAAAACCTCATTTGCAATTTTTTCATTAAAAATAGAAATAATTGCAATGGGCTCATCCATACTCTGACTCTCCCTCTTCTATAATGAACTTTCCTTTCAATGAATCTAAAAGCTCCTTTGCAAGTCATGTTATTCCATGGAGTTGACATTATGTTCCTGTTACATAAGATTACCATTTTCCCATTTAATCCTTGTACAAACAAACTCTGAAGTCCGTGGTTTTGATTGAGCTCACTTGGATTAGTGAGAACATAAACCAGATTCAAGTAGAAGGTGCCTTCCTTCCTTTTCCAATGCTTGAATCTTACTCCATCAACTACTCCACTAATTACAACGATGCTTTATATTTGACTTCTTTTTTGAGTGTTGTTTTCATGTAAGTCAAGTGAGAATTCTTTGTAACAGTACTCCAGTTTCAAATACCCATTCCATATTACGTGTGAATACTGGAGTAATAAATAACCACAGCTATCGATAGTCTGAAGTAACTGCAAATGTATTCAAAACAAGGCTGTGTCTGCTCTGTTGCACTATTTTTCCAATTCTCTTGAAATTGAATTCTTGCTGAGCCAACATTTTGTGTGCAAGACATGCTATGTTTCTTTGATGTACTGTTATAAGCTGTGAGATCCTTTTGTGATTCTATGACATAAAAGCCTTTAATAGTGAGAGATTATAATGGTGGGAACAAGAACATGCAGATTCTTAGGCGAACAATAGCAACACTTTTCACTCAATCTTTACAAACTTTATTGTGCATTGTTTACGGCTTATAGTTGTTGAACAATTTAAAATGCCTTAGCAAATTTGTGGTTTCTTTTGATTGCTTCACCCTGGATCCTCCTTTCTGACTTCATTACAGTTGTCAATTATCTCCCACATAACCCACACAACAATTCAAACTGTGAAACTCTCAATTTTGTATAATTCACAATAAGTTGTTGTAGAAATGTTCTATATAAGGCAATACAGATTTTCTTGTCTTTTCTTTATTCATGTTTCAATGGCGCTAGGGTCAAAACACACACTATCATCTCACTCTTATGATTATTTCTGACCCAAACTTTATTTTAAAAGAGTCTTCTCAACAATTCTGCCACTAAGCATCTCTGAAAATGTTTTAAGGTGTGGTATACGTGGGATCCTCATCTTTAAGACACCCAAAAAATGCTCAATATAATTCACATGGCTCTTTGCAAGGCAATTTACAAGGGAGGCAAAGACTTTGAACTTCACGAGAAAGCAGTACATTGTGGGTGCTACTGTGTTGTGCTCGTTGCAATGCGTTTTGGCAGGTTTTCTCATTGGGGCAATGGGGTGATCTTTTTAGGTAGACCCTCTTCATATCTGTCACCGAACTGCTCAATTTTTTTATTATACTGTTCCCATAACTTCACTCCTTACTCCCAATGACTAGAGCATTTTTAGCTGTTATTTTCTACGAAGAAAAGTTCGAGGCTGAGAAAGGAATTGCTCTTGCCCTTTCTATTTGGGGCTTCATTTCCTACTATGGAGAGATAAAACATTCCAAGAAAACTAATGAACAAATCCCAAAAATAGAGATGCCCCAAACTCTTACAGCATAATGACACTAGCTTGCGTCATGAGAAGCCACGAATGTCTGTGACAAGGAAAAAGGGATCACAAAGGATAAACCACTTTTGTAATATATTTTTTTTATCATATTTAAATTACGTTAGCTTCATGATTTCTTTATGGATGCTTTGCTTCTTTTCTTTTTTTTTTTTTCACTTCTTAAGTAACTAATTTTTTGTTGTTATGCCAAAACCATTGCCAATAATCATTTTTCTAGGATACAAAAACATGCAAAAGCCAATATTATCTTTGTTCATTGTAATTTCATGATTGAGATCATCCAATAACACTTGATGCCATAAATGTTGGCAATAGAATCAAGTGGTCTGTTTATTCCCAACATGTTTGGTAACTTTTTTGAAAAACAAGTGAAGGGTAGAAAAAAAATCAATGCAACTAGGAGCCACTATGTGTGAGAACAAGTCCTTGATTAAGTAAATGTAACTAGGAGTCTTTACGTATAAGAACACCACTTGGATTAAAAGAACATAAACTAGAAACCACATATATGAAAATGACGCGGATTAAATGAATGCAACCAAGAGCCATTAAGTGTAAGAACACGACCTGGATTTAATGAGTACAACTAGCAAGCATTATGTATAAGAACAAGACTTGGATTAAATGAATGCATGACGTGGAAGAGCGTGAGCTAGATTAAATGCATACAAGGAAGAGCCACTATGTGTGAAAACACAACCTAGATTAAATGAATGCAACAATAAGTCATTACGCATAAGAACAAGGCCTGGATTAAATGGCTATACCAAGAGCAAGGACGTGTAAAAACACAACCTAGATAAACAAATGCAAGGAGGAGCTATTACGACTATAAAGTACGACGTAGATTAAATGAATGCAACATGGATCCATTATGTGTAAGAATGCCATTTGGATTAAATGAATGCAACTAGGAACCGTTATGTCTAAGAACACTACTTGGATTTAATGAATGTAGCTAGGAGCCATTACGCATAAGAACATGACCCAAATGAAATGAATGCAACTGTAAGCCACTAAACATGACTTGGATTATATGAATGTAACTAGGAGCCATTATGTGCAAGAACATGACCTGGAAAAAATGAATGCAAATTAGAAACCTTTTTCATGTACAAACATGACTTGGATTCAATGAATTTGTACAAGGAACCATTATGTGTGGAACATGACCTGGATTAAAAGAATGCAACTAGGAGTCATTATGTATAAGAACATGACCTAAATTAAATAAATGCAATTGTAAGCCACTAAACATGACCTATATTATTTTAATGTAACCGGGATCCATTATGTGCAAGAACATAACCTGAATTAAATGATTGAAGATTAGAAGTTATTTTTGTGTATGAACACAACCTCAATTAAATTAATGCAACTAGGAGCCATTGCGTGTAAGAACACAACTAGGATTTAATGAATGTAAATAGGAGTTACGTATATGAAACAAGAGCTAGATTAAATGAATGCAACCAAGAGTCATCAAGTGTCAGAACATGTCTTGAATTTAATGAATCCAACTAAGAACCATTATGTAAGAACAAGACTTGGAATAAATGAATGTAGCTAGGAGCTATTACATAAAAAAGAACATGGCCCAATTAAATTAAATGAATGCAACTGTATGCCACTAAACACAACCTTCATTATATGAACGTAATCGGGAGCCATTATGTGCAAGAACGCGACCTGGATTAAATGAAAGCAAATTAGAAGCGACCTGGATTAATTCAATGCAACTAGGAGCCATTACATGTAAGAACGCGACTAGGATTTGATGAATGCAACCAAAAGTTACGTGTATGAAACAAGACTTGAATTAAAATGAATGCAACCAAGGGTCATCACATGTAAGAACATGTCTTGGATTCAATGAACGCAACTAAGAACCATTACATGTAAGAACACGACCTGAATTTAATGAATGCAATTAGAAGTCGTTATGTATAAGAACGTGTGTAACATCCTCAAAATTCTTACCATTATATATATATATATATATATGTATCTACATCCATACCTAAGCAGAAGAAACACAAGTCATATAACCATTTACATATATACTATACAATACCAGAATCCAATATATATAGACCATACAAAAATACCCTTCCAGCATCATCTACTTAAAATATACGCAACTCTATCAAAACATATATTTCTTTCACAATTTAAAACATACTACATCGCCTGTATTTTCTACTTTTCATACTGATAATATCATACTATACTCATCATATTGTAAATTTGTATACATATACATAACTGTGCTTTATCCCTGGGACTCTGTACATCATATTTTGACCCCTTATGATAGGGTTGTGTGGCCCGTAGGCAGGACTTCATTTGGTCAGCCCTCCAGATAAGTCAATACTCTCTACACTACCTTAGCCTGGCCAAACTGCATCCACTCCTAGGCTCGGGATGGCTGACGATACCCACACACTATCTGAGATATGTGGTTGCACTCTATCTGTATATAGCAACGGTACCGTGCTCTGTATTCTATATCTATACTGTATCTGTCTGTAATCTTTCCACAGGGATATGATACTATATATATGTATATATATGTATATATATATATATATATATATATATATACATATATATGTACATATATGTTCTTTTACTGTTTTCATCATGTTTGCAAAATTACCATAATGCTATCTTTCTGTACTGTAAATACTGTAATCTCTGTATACCGTATCTGTAGCATCTTGATGCTACCTCTGCATCTCTGTTTGTATACTCTATATGTTATGGTAATAGGAAACATGGCATGCTATAACTTTATATATATTGTTCTGTATAAAACTATAATATATATACTGATCTGAGTAAACTGTATACATGTGTATGTATGTATATATATATATATATATATATATATATATTTGTTTCATGAAACTATTCGTACAAAAGCTGTATATGCATGTAAATTTCTCTGTATAATCTTTATGAATATATATTTATATCTGTATATTCTGTATAACTCTATATACTGGGAAAACTATATAAACTGTATATACTGTCGATATCTGTGTATTCAGTATAGTATGATACATTATAAAAACTATATAAATTCTTCATCACATGAAAATCTACTCAAGCCACACAAGCATTTAAACTCATATTCTGTAAAGACTGTATAATAAACTGGTATAAATATATGTCTATAAAATCTCTGATATCATTCTTAAAACTTCTAGCATAGCATATTTTCCTTACCTTAACTCTGAAAAGCCCCTATAAAATTGTAGTTTTATACCCGCAGGGTCCCTATCTTAACATCCTGAAAACATAATTTCCCAGAACAAAATATGAGTATTTTCTTACCTACAACATTTCTTATAACTGAGGGAAAGGCCTAATCTGAATAAAATGACTTACCCTGAGATTGGGATGAAATCCAACCCAACTTTTTCAATGATCAACTCTGGCAGACTTGCAAAGAACTTCACCAGGAGCGTCGTGGTAGCCTCAGATCTTCGATTTGGCAAGAAACAAGCCCGGAAACGAAGAGAGAAGTGAGAGAGGGAAGTAGAGAGAGAGAGAGAGAGAGCGAGAGAGAGAGGAATCTGGAAATGAGATAAAAATCTGAGTTTTCACTATTTATAGGGCCAGATTCAACTACAAGACACGTCACCTCGTCAACGAGTTCTTCAATAATTTCGTCAACGAACTTCCACCCTCATCGACGAATTTTAGGCTGTCACAAAACCTCTCTCGGTATTTTCTCATCGATGAGACGTGGCTTCATTGACGAGGTCCCTTATATACTCGTTGACGAATCCTTGTATTCGTCAATGAAATCCTACACAAAATTCCGGGTTGTTACATTCTCCCCTCCTTATAAAATTTCGTCCTCGAAATTTATTATCTGTATCCCATCTATACATTCCATCTTTCCGTAAAGGAAAAAGGGTCTACTTATTTTATTACCTGCCCTCACTTGTGGCGGAGGAATACCGTGGTTACATTCACATCCTGGGAGATTACATATATAAAACTAAAAACTATCTACTAACTAAAATCAATACATGTACCTGCAAGAAGACTAATCTAACTATTATACTTTACCTGAGTACCTCTATACCTCTAGGAACAACTGCAAGTATCCCTATCTGATCTACTCCTCGAGCTCCCAAGAAGCTTCCTCTATAGCGTGATTCCTTTGCAAAACTTTAACTAATTGTATTTCTTTAGTATGTAAAGTTTGTATCTTTCTATCCAAAATCCATACTAGTACTTCTTCATGAGCCAATGAATCCTTAAGCTCTATCTCTGCATAGCTAATGATGTGGGATGGATCTGGGACATATTTCCTTAACATGACAACATGAAACACGTCATGAATACGAACCAAAGCTAGCAGCAAAGCTAGCCTGTAGGCAACTGACCCTATTCTCTCAAGTATTTCAAAAGGAACAATGTACCTAGGGCTCAACTTGACCTTCTTTCCAAACCTCATAACTCCTTTCAGATGAGCTATCTTCAAAAATACTCGATCTCCCATATCAAATTCTAACTCTTGGCGGTGAGCATCTATGTAGCTTTTCTACCGACTTTGTGTTGTACTGCTTCTTTCTCTAATTAATTGAACTTTGTCGGATGCTTGTTGTACTATATCTAAACCCAAAACTCGCCTTTCACCTACTTCATCCCAGAAAAGAGGATAACGACATCTCCTGCCGCATAATGCTTCATATGGAGTCATGCTGATACTAGTTTGATAGCTATTATTGTAAGCAAACTCAACTAACGGCATAAACTGAATCCAACTACCTCCAAAATCAAGCACACAAGCACGAAGCATATCCTCTAGTGTATGAATTGTTCTCTCAGTCTGACCATCTGTCTGGGGATGGAAAGCAGTGCTAAAAGCTAAATGTGTACCCATAGCCTCCTGAAAACTTTTCCAGAATTGTGAAGTAAACCGAGGATCTTGGTCTGAGACTATGGATACTGGTATTCCATGAACGTGAACTATCTTCTGAACATATATCTCTGCTAATATGTCTATGGAATAACTGATTTTACTAGGGATGAAATGAGCGGTCTTCGTCAGACAATCTGCAACTACCCAAATTGCATTCAATCCTTGTGATACTGGTGGTAACCCTATAACGAAGTCCATTGAAACATGGTCTCATTTTCATTCTGGAATGAACAATGGTTGCAACTGTCCTGCTGGTCTCTGGTGCTCAGCTTTAACCTACTGATAGGTCAAGCATTGCTGAACAAATTCAGTAATCTCCCTTTTCATTCCACTCCACTACAAATACTTTCGCAGGTCCTTGTACATTTTAGTACTGCCGGGATGGATCGTGTATAGGTGTAATAATCCCAAAAAAAGGATATAAAAGATTAGTGGAGTGATTCCCAAAAAAAATAATAACAATAATTAAAAAATAAAAATAAAATAATAATAATAATAATAACAATAATAAATTAATTAATTAATCAAATTTATAAAAAATAATAATTATTAAAATTTATTTTTATTTTTATTAATCAATAAATAAAAAAATTATTAATTAATTATTGATTAAATTAACTAAATAATTATTATCATGAATTAAATAATAATACTATCATATACATTAGATATATAAGTATATATATAAGTGAAAGTTATACTATTAATATATATATATATAATTCTTTTTAAAAAAAAAACCAAACAAAGCTTCTTGAAGCTTTTAAAGCTTCAGGAAGCATTAGTGAATCCAGAATGCTCCCGCCCCTTCTGTCTTCTCCCGCCCCTTCTGTCTTCTTCAACGCTCAAGTCTCCTCCAAGTCTCTCTCTCTCTCCTCTCATTCTCTCTCCCTCTCTCCTTGATTTCGTGGCGGATTTTCGCTCGATCGAAAATCCAAAGATACCATTGGACCCCATTCACCGCTACCGTCATTTTTACCAGAGCGGATCGGTGGTAGGAGCGGCGTAGGTGTATTCCCTGGGGTAAGTCATTTCTCCCTTTTTCTTTAATTTCTTGCAAATTATAAGCCCAATTGACGAATGGACACCACCATGAGAATCTAGGGATGATTCTCTACAAGTCTAGCGGGACAGAATTTTCGTCGAGGTGTCGGGCCAAAACCCCAAATTTGGGGTGTTGGGGTTATTAAGGGGCTTATTTTTAATTAATTAAAATTAATTTAAAAATGTGAAAATATTGAGCATCTAGGGCTAACGTAGGATTTCTGGAATTTAGGAACCGGGTGAGTGCCGCGAGTGTAATTTTGGGACCCGCAGGCAAAATTTAGAAAATTAAGTGGGAGTTTTAAATAATAGTTTAAATATTAATTTGAGGTATATGGAGCCTAAGGAAGGCTAGATGAGTATTATTTTGGAGAAATAGATTAATTAATCTGGGGAAAATGTAAATTGCAAGAGTTGAATTTCGGGCGCCAAGGGCATAGAATTTGGGATTCTAGTGAGACTCTCAGTAAGGCAGGTAGGGGGAATAAATTATAGTAGTATTTTTTAGTATTATTATTTGAATGAATATGTGAAAATGAGCATATGATATTTTGTCTGAAAATTATTATGATATAAATATCAGATAAATTGTGTGGCATTTGAGTAATTGTAAATTGTGATATTGTAGAGTGTAAAATATAATAATGTGGTATTCATTTGTGAGTACAAATTATGTGCATGACAAATGAGAATTATTGATGTGATTAGTGAGAAATAATGAAATATGATATTTATATATGAGTGGAAATGATTTGTTTGAAAATTTAGATTTTGTGAATTACAAATATTGGAAAAATACGTGAAATATGATATATGATATTACGAGATGATGAAATGTGCACGAAAAATGATGAGAATATATATATTGAACTAAATTATGATATACTGGAATATAATTGATGAAATGCCAATACCGCATAATGATTGCGGGTATGTGGTCGTAAACCCTGTTGGATGGTTATGATATTGAGCACGGTACCATTGCGAGTGGTGTTAGTGCAACCACACGGACTCTTGGAGCGTGTGGCATGACGGTCGACTGTGCCATTGTGTAGGGTTGTTGGGCACCCTGAGTCCGGATCAGGGTATTAGGCCGGCCAGTCGTACTACAGACGCGATATGTGATATGATATTTGATCTAACCGGGTCGGCCAACCGCGGTTAGATCTAGCCTTCGGGCCGCACAACCTTGACCATGGGGGGAAGTATGACGTGTATAGAAAGATCCTCAGGGTGGCCATGAGTTACAGATGCCATGTTGATATTTGATACCGAGGATACTCATAAGCCGGAAAGTGAAGTGGAAATGAAAAGTGAAATAATGATAAAATTGGCTAAAATGAGAAATGAAAGAAAGAATGGAAATTGAGAAATAAAGAATGATAAAATTGAGAAATGGAACCGCGTGAGTTAATAATATAAATAATTGAGACGAAGTGAAACTCTCCGCCTGAGGGCTTACTAAGTAAGGTGAGTGCCCTTATAGGTATTAGATGTGGCCAAACTCAGCTGCATAACATGTCAGAGCAGAAGGAAGCTACTTGTATGGGTGGGTAATCTTCCCTATTCTCAGGAACTTCGCAGATAATTAAGTGTTGGATATTATTGAATTTGATAAATGGTTTTAAAGCTTATAAAAGCTTGTGTTGTATATCTATATGATTATGAGAATGTGTATATCAGTATATTTTCTCAGATGAAATGATGATTTGAAAAGTAAAGTGTATTATAATTGAACTCATATGGCCACACACTGTAAATAATTTATTCCTTTTTACTGAGATGTGTTTCGCCCAAATTATCTAAATTTTTCAGGGAACAGAGATAGGCCAAGTGGTAGAGCTCCGTGATCATAGGGAGCTGGGACCCTGATATACAGGGTGAGTTTGGACTAGGGAGGTGTGATTCCCTAGGGTTTTATTATTTTTGGGTATGAGATAGTATTGTGTATTTATTTACGTTGATACTCTGGGTATTGTATTCTGACTGATTTATGTGTATTGTCTTCCGCTGTTAGGTTGTATAATAAAATAACTTTTACCTAGTACCCAATGCGAGTCTAGTCTTATGAATGATAGTAGGATTGTTGACGTGGCAGATTAGTGGATTTATGACGTGCTTATTTATTTAAAAAAATTGTATGAAAATCGGGGCGTCAAAGTTTTGTATCAGAGCCTAGGTTGCTAGGTTCTATAGACTTTAGTAGACAACTGAATACAATACCAGAGTATATGAGTGGTTTTTGAGGAAAATATGTGATGAGTAGACTGATATGTGAGTTAGTGGTTGTTTGAGGATGAGGTGATAATTTATGGTTCAATCTTGCGGCCTAGAGACAGGGGTACCAGGGTTGTTTCTGTGTTTTTCCTGGGGTGACTATTTCAGGAAAATCATAAATACTACCACTGGGTCTTGTTTTTGAGTGGTAGGATTGAATATTAAATGGGGATTAAGGTGTGGATAGAAGAATAATTTATGAGTTATTATAGTGTATAGGTTGTGTGATAGTGATTGTATGCTGAGATTAACTATTTCCTTTGCATGATGGATCGAGGGAACAGTAACACGAATGTGGGAAGTGATGGAGCAGGACCTTCCAGTATGGGTGGTACAGACCCTAACGTGGTATTGCGTAGCGTCACTCAGTAGGTGATGGCTGAGATGGCCAGGAACTCGGGGGAGTAGAGCTGCACGATCGAGCAATTCACACGTATGCGACCCCCATCTTTCGCTGGAGGAACAAAACCACTGGTAGTAGAGAACTGGGTTCAGGACATAGAGGACATACTAGCAGTCCTCTCATGTACAGAGCAGAAGGTATTATTTGCTACCTTTAAATTGACTGAGGAGGCAAAGCACTGGTGGAGGTCAGTGGGAGTATTGGAGGAGCAGAGGCCTGACCCTATAGCGATAACGTGGAGTCGCTTCAAGGAGATTTTATTCGAGCAGTACTTTCCCGCTACAGTCAGGAGTGCAAAGGCATCAAAATTTCTATTTCTAACACAGGGGTCTATGATGGTGCAACAGTACACAGTGAGGTTTGTTCAGCTGTCCCGCTTCGCCCCGTATATGGTGCCAGATGAGGAGAGGAAGGCGAGGAAGTTTGAGGAGGGCTTGAGGCAAAACCTGTATGAGTAGGTGGTCGATTTTTGAGCTCAGACTTTCTCAGAGATAGTGGATAGGGCTGCGGTGATTGAGAGCAGCATACAGAGAGGCGCAGCAACCCAAAGCTAGAGGAAAAGGCCCGCGCCTTCTGATTTTCAGGCAGGGCCCAGTTGAGGGCCGTGGAGGAGATTTGATACCAGAGGAGGGCGACGATAGGGAGGAGGAGAGCGAGTAGTGCAGGGCAGATAGATGCCCCCCTCCTTGTCCCAGATGATTGAGGAGGCACCCAGGAGAGTGCTGAACGAGAGAGGTTATCTGCTATTTGTGTTACCAACCTGGGCATATCGCGAGAAACTGCCAGGCACCACCAGCGGTAGTGGCTGCTCCTCGACCATATAGAGGAGGCTACTAGGCACCTCGAGGTGGATAGCAGAGGAATGCTTTGCCGGCGCAAGTTTATGCACTAATGCTAGGAGATGCTGAGGCGGCAGGAGATGTGGTGACAGATACTATTTCAATACTGTCATTTAAAGCTACCATTTTGTTTGATTCTGGGGTGACGCATTCATTTATCGCCTGAGATTACATAAAATTACGTGGGTTTGAGCCTTAGCAGTTAGAAATTAGTTTGTCTGTTGCTACGCCTACTAGGGCTGTAGGGGTATGTAGAAAGGTACTCAAGGATTGTTCAGTGGATATTAAGGGGAGGTCTTTGTTGGCTAATCTAGTGGTTCTTGATATGCATGGGTTTGAGGTAATCTTGGGAATGGATTGGCTAGCTGCTCACTATACTAGCATTGATTGCCATCAGAGAGTTGTAATATTCAGACCTCCAGAGGGAGAGAGCAGTACAGATTTTTGGGATCATGTGTGCGCACCCCACCTCAGTTACTATCTGTTATTAAGGCACGTAGATTACTATCAGAAGGTTGTCAGGGATATTTAGCCTGTGTGAAGGCAGTATCAGGAGGGGAGCTGAGGGTGGAGGAGATCCCAATGGTGAGGGACTTTCTTGATAAATTCCCTGAGGATTTGCCGGGACTACCTCCTGATCGTGAGGTAGAGTTCGTCATTAATCTGGTTCCAGGTACAGCGCCAATTTCGAAGGTGCCATATAGAATGGCACTGGTAGGGCTGAAAGAATTGAAAGAGCAGTTGCAGGAACTATTGGATAAGGGGTTCATTCGGCCTAGTGTGTTGCCCTGGGGAGCACCAGTTTTATTTATGAGGAAGAAGGATGGTTCGATGAGGTTGTGCATCGACTATCGAGAAATAAACAAAGTGACTATCAAGAATAAATACCCGCTCCCACGTATCGATGATTTGTTTGACCAGTTACAAGGGACACAAATCTTTTCGAAGATAGATTTACGCTCCGGATACCATTAGGTGAAAGTTAGGGTGAAAGATGTTCCGAAAACGGCATTCAGAACACAATATGGTCACTATGAATTTTTAGTTATGCAGTTTGGGTTGACGAATGCTTCTGCAGTGTTTATGAATCTGATAAACAGGGTCTTTCACCAGTGCTTGGATCAGTTTGTGGTAGTATTTATTGATGATATACTGGTGTATTCGAAGAGCCCAGAGGAGCATAAGGAGCATTTGAGTATAGTGCTTTAGGTATTGCGAGAAAAGAAGCTTTATGCGAAGCTCAAGAAGTGTGAGTTCTAGCTGGAATAGGTTACCTTCCTTGGACACGTTATATCCAAGGGTAGTATTTTTGTTGATCCGAGTAAAGTTGAGGCGGTAGTAGACTGGGTACGACCAAAGAACGTGCATGAGATCACGAGTTTCCTGGGATTGGTTGGGTACTACCGCAGGTTTGTTGAGGACTTCTCTAAATTGTCAGGCCCACTTAACCGATTGACTAGGAAAGGAGTGAAATTTGAGTGGTCTGATAAATGTGAACAGAGCTTCCAGGAATTGAAGCAGCGACTCCTCATTGCACCTGTGTTGACAATTCCTTCAGGAGAAGAAGGGTTTGTGATTTATAGTAATGCATCGCATAAAGGGCTCGGTTGCGTGTTGATGCAGTGGGGGAGAGTGATAGCCTATGCCTCACGATAGTTGAAAGAATATGAGAAGAACTACCCTACCCATGATCTGGAGTTGGCGGCGGTTGTTTACAGGCTAAAAATGTGGAGGCACTATCTATATAGGGGTAGGTGTGAGATATTTACTGACCATAAGAGTTTAAAGAATTTCTTCACGCAGAAGGAATTGAATATGAGGTAGAGGAGATGGCTAGAGCTAATAAAGGATTACGACTACACTATTAGCTACCACCCAGGAAAGGTTAATGTGGTTGTTGATGCTTTGGGCTGAAAATCAGTGGATTCATCTGTATCTGCAATGGATATTCAGCATCCGATTCAGATGGATCTAAAGAGGCTCGGCGTGGAGCTGGTATAGGGCGATCACCAGGCATTCATTACTTACTTGGTTTTGTAGCTGACTCTATAGGAGAGGATTAAAGTAGCTCAGAGGAATGATGCAGAATTAGTGGAGCTTGTGGGAAAGGTACATAATGGTTAGGAATCAAAGTTCAACATTTCAGATGATGGAGCCTTGAGGTTCTGTACCAGGTTATGCGTTCCTGCCGATCCTGAGATCAAGAGGGTCATTCTGGAGGAAGCGCATCGGTCCCTATATACTGTACATCTAGGTAGCACTAAAATGTATAGGGATCTTTGAAAGTCCTTCTGGTGGAGCAACATGAAGAGGGAGATAGCTTAGTTTGTAGATCAATGTTTGACGTGTCAGCAAGTGAAGGCTCAGCATCAGAGATCGGCGAGATCATTGCAGCCACTTCACATTCTTGAGTGGAAATGGGAGCATATAGTAATGGATTTCGTCTCAGGATTACCGCCAGCATTGCATGGACAGGACGTTATTTGGGTAGTGGTGGATCGACTGATGAAGACTGCCACTTTTTACTGATCAAAGTTTGCTACTCCATGGACAGATTGACTGAGTTATATATCTAGGAGATAGTTAGACTCCACGGCATCCTAGTGTCCATAGTTTCAAATAGAGACCCACGGTTCACATCTCGTTTTTAGAAGAATCTGCAAGGGGTCATGGGTTCTCAGTTGTCATTCAGCATAACTTTTCATCCTCAGACAGATGGACAGACAGAGAGGACGATACAAATTCTGGAGGATATGCTACGAGCATGTGTGCTGGACTTTGGAGGTCATTGGATACAGTATTTGCCACTGGCTGAGTTTGCGTATAATAACAGCTACCAGGCCAGCATTGGGATGGCACCGTATGAGGTGCTTTATGGCAAGAGGTGCTGATTCCCATTGTACTGGGATGAGGTTGGTGAGAGACAAGTTTTGGGGCCATAGCTGATATAGAAAACTTAGGATAAAGTCAGACTCATCAGAAACATGATCAGGACAACGCAGAGCCGGCAAAAGAGTTATGTTGATACTCATCAGTGAGAATTGTAGTTTGACACAGGAGATCACGTGTTCCTAAAGGTGGTGCCAATGAAGGGAGTTATGAGGTTTAGGAGGAAGGATAAGTTGAGCCCTAAGTATATTGGACCATTCGAGATTCTTGAGAAAGTGGGTCCAGTTGCCTATCGTTTAGCATTACCACCGGTCCTATCTAGGATCCATGACGTATTTCACGTTTCTATGCTGAGGAAATACGTCCCAGACCCCTCCCATGTGATCAGTTATGAAGCACTAGAGTTGAGAGACACTTTAGCTTATGAGGAAGTGCCAGTGCAGATTCTTGACTAGAATGAATAGGAGCTACGCACAAAGAAGATTCCACTGGTAAAAGTTATGTGGCGCAACCATGCCATTGAGGAGGATTCCTGGGAACTAGACGATCAGATGCGTCAAAGATATCCACATTTATTCAGTGGAGTTTAGAGCTGAGCTAATCAAGTGAATGCAATAGTATTGTAGTTTTTATTTGTATAATGTAACGTAAGATAGATAGGGTTTTTAGTTTTGAAAAGTGAATGGTTTTGGGAGAATTTTGAATAGTTGTAATTTCCCAGAACCCTCAGTGTAACCTCGGTACTCCTCCGCCATAAGTGAAGGTATTTAATAAAAATTGGAAATGTTTTCACTAAGAAAGGGAAACAAGGGAATGACAAATTCCGATGACGAAATTTTTATAAGGAGGGGAGAATGTAATAACCCCAAAAAAGGGATATAAAAGATTAGTGGAGTGATTCCCAAAAAAAATAATAATAATAATTAAAAAATAAAAATAAAATAAAATAAAATAATAATAATAATAATTATTATTAATTAATTAATTAATTAATCAAATTTATAAAAAATAATAATTATAAAAAATTATTTTTATTTTTATTAATCAATAAATAAATACAAAAAAATTATTAATTAATTATTGATTAAATTAACTAAATAATTATTATCATGAATTAAATAATAATACTATAATATACATTAGATATATAAGTATATATATATATATAAATAAATATATATATATATATATATATATATATATATATATATATAAGTGAAAGTTATACTATTAATATAATTTAGAAAAAAAAAAAAACCCAAACAAAGCTTCCTGAAGCTTTTAAAGCTTCAGGAAGCATTAGTGAATCTAGAATGCTCCCGCTCCTTTTGTCTTCTTCAACACTCAAGTCTCCTACAAGTCTCTCTCTCTCTACTCTCACTCTCTCTTCCTCTCTCCTCAATTTCGTGGCGGATTTTCGTTCGATCGAAAATTCAAAGATACCAATGGACTCCATTCGCCGCTACTGTCATTTTTATCGGAGCGGATCGATGGTAAGAGCGGCGTAGGCGTATTCCCTGGGGTAAGCCATTTCCCCATTTTTCTTTAATTTCTTGCAAATTATAAGCCCAATTGATGAATGGACACCACCACGAGAATCTAAGGATGATTCTCTACAAGTTTAGCGGGACGGAATTTTCGTGGGGGTGTCGGTCCAAAACCCCAAATTTGGGGTGTTGGGGTTATTAAGGGGCTTATTTTTAATTAATTAGAATTAATTTAGAAATGTGAAAATATTGAGCATCTGGGGCTGAAGTAGGATTTCTGGAATTTAGGAACCGGGTGAGTGCCGCGAGTGTAATTTTGGGACCCGCAGGCAAAATTTAGAAAATTAAGTGGGGGTTTTAAATAATAGTTTAAATATTAATTTGAGGTATATGGAGCCTAAGGAAGGCTAGATGAGTATTATTTTGGAAAAATAGATTAATTAACCTGGGGAAAATGTAAATTGCAGCAGTTGAATTTCGGATGCCAAGGGCGTAGAATTTGGGATTCTAGTAAGACTCTCAGTAAGGCAGGTAGGAGGAATAAATTATAGCAGTATTTTTTAGTATTATTATTTGAATGAATATATGAAAATGAGCATATGATATTTTTTCTGAAAATTATTATGATATAAATATCAGATAAATTGTGTGGCATTTGAGTAATTGTAAATTGTGATATTTTGGAGTGTAAAATATAATAAAGTGGTATTTATTTGTGAGTAGAAATTATGTGCATGACAAATGAGAATTATTGATGTGATTAGTGAGAAATAATGAAATATGATGTTTATATGTGAGTGGAAATGATTTGTTTGAACATTTAGATTTTGTGAATTACAGATATTGGAAAAATACGTGAAATATAATATATGATACTACGAGATGATAAAACGTGCACCAAAAATGATGAGAATATATATATTGAACTAAATTATGATATACTGGAATATAATTGATGAAATGCCAATACCGCATAATGATTGCGGGTATGTGGTCGTAAACCCTGTTGGATGGTTATGATATTGAGCACGGTACCGTTGCGAGTGGTGTTAGTGCAAACACACGGACTCTTGGAGCGTGTGGTGTGACGGTCGACTGTGCCATTGTGTAGGGTTGTTGGGCCCCCTGAGTCCGGATCAGGGTATTAGGCCGGCCAGTCGTACTACAGACGTGATATGTGATATGATATTTGATCTAACCGGGTCGGCCAACCGCGGTTAGATCCAGCCTTTAGGCCGCATAACCTTGACCCTGGGGGGAAGTATGGCGTGTATAGAAAGATCCTTAGGATGGCCATGAGTTACAGATGCCATGTTGGTATTTGATATCGAGGATACTTATAAGCCAGAAAGTAAAGTGAAAATGAAAAGTGAAAGAATGATAAAATTGGCTAAAATGAGAAATGAAAGAAAGAATGGAAATTGAGAAATAAAGAATGATAAAATTGAGAAATGGAACCGCGTGAGTTAATAATATAAATAATTGAGGCGAAGTGAAACTCTTCGTTTGAGGGCTTACTCAGTAAGGTGAGTGCCCTGATAGGTATCAGGTGTGGCCAAACTCGACTGCATAACGTGTCAGGGCAGAGGGAAGCTACTTGTATGGGTGGGTAATGTTCCCTATTCTCAGGAACTTCGCATATAATTATGTGTTGGATATCATTGAATTTGATAAATGGTTTTAAAGGTTATAAAAGCTTGTGTTTTATATCTATATGATTATGAGAATGTGTATATCAGTGTATTTTCTCAGATGAAATGATGATTTGAAAAGTAAAGTATATTATAATTGAAATCATATGGCCACACACTGTAAATAATTTATTCCTTCTTACTGAGATGTGTCTTGCCCAAATTATCTGAATTTTTCAGGGAACAGAGATAGGCCAGGTGGTAGAGCTCCGTGATCATAGGGAACTGGGACCTTGATATACAGGGTGAGTTTGGACTAAGGAGGTGTAATTCACTAGGGTTGTATTATTTTTGGGTATGAGATAGTATTGTGTATTTATGTACGTTGATACTCTGGGTATTGTATTCTAACTGATATGTGTGTATTGTCTTCTGTTGTTAGGTTGTATAATAAAATAACTTTTACCTAGTACCCAATGCGGGTCGGGTCATATGAATGATAGTAGGATTGTTGACGTGGCCGATTAGTGGATTTATGACGTGATTATTTATTAAAAAAAATTATATGAAAATCGGGGCGTCACAATAGGGATTTGCAAGCCTCCTCCAATATAGTTCTCCTGATCTCAGTATCTGCAGGAACACATAGTCTAGTACAGAATCACAGAGCTCCATCATCTGTTATGCTGAACTCCTCACCCTAACCATCACGTACTCTAGCCATCACTGCTGCCAACTCTGCATCATCACTCTCAGCTACCTTAATCCTCTCGTAGAGTGTAGGCTGAACCACTAGATTGGCAATAACTGCCCGAGGACTCTCCTCGACCAGTTCTATGCTGAGCCTCTCCAAATCCACTAGAATCGAGTGCTGAATCTCCATAGCTGCCAGCACAAATTCCCCTGATTTCCTGCTCAGATAGAGTATATGCTACTACATTCGCTTTTCTTAAGTGGTAACTAATCGTGCAATCATAAACTTTAATAAGCTCTAGCCACTTTCTTTGCCTCATATTCAACTCTTTCTGAGTAAAGAAATATTTCAAACTCTTATGATCCGTGAAAATCTTGCACTTTCCACCATATAAATAATGCCTCCAAATCTTGAAAGCATACACCACTGCAGCAAACTCTAAATCATGGACAGGATAATTCTTCTCATATTCTTTAAGCTTCCTAGACGCATATACAATAACCCTGTCGTGCTGCATCAACACGCATCCAAGACCCTTCAAAGAGGCATCACTATATATTACAAAACCGTCCTCCCCTGATGGAATAGCCAGTACTGGAGCTGAACTAACCGCTGCTTTAACTTTTGAAAACTCTGCTCACAGTCATCATTTCATTCAAATTTTACATTTTTCCTCGTAAGTCGTGTTAATGGACCTGATAGCTTGGAGAAACCATCCACAAACCGCTTGTAATAACCTTCTAACCCCAAAAAACTCCTAACTTCCTGAACATTTCCCGGCCTTTCCCAACTCACCACTACCTTTATTTTACTTAGATCAAATGATACACCTACTTCAGAAATCACATGGTCGAGAAAAGTAACCTACCTTAACCAGAACTCACATTTCTTGAATTTTGCATATAATTTCTGTTAGCTTTACCGTGATTCCAAGAGGGGGGGGTGAATTGGTATTTTTAAAATTTATCTCCTAGGTATTCCTCCTAACAGTAGTATGTTGACAAGCCTAGGGTCAATCTAGTGCAAATAATGTAAATATACCAGAAATTAAATAAAGCAGTTTAAACAGTCATACAAGCACTAGAAAGCAGTAAGGAGAGGATGACACGAAGATATGTTATCGAGGTTTGGCTAACTGCCTACGTCCCCGCCTTGGCTAACCAGCACAAGGATTATCACAATAACTTGCTCACTTAAACGGGTGGAGCAGCACCTGTACAAACCAGGTCAAATTACCACAGGGCTGACCTCAACCTTTACACCAATCCTTACTGGGCTGGATTGCCGCCCCCTCAGGCCATGCCTAGAATCTCTCAGATATACAATCAAAAGTACAATACAAGAGTGCTTTCACGTAAAGCAGATTTGTACCACAAATGCGCACAAACACAAACACCACAGATGATCTAATAATGTAAGCTCTGTGTGGTCTAAATATTTCAACTCTCAACTATATTTTCTATCAGTGTAGTAAGTACGTGAGAGTGTCAATAATAATCTGTGTACCTCAAAATATTCAATCAAATATGTTTACACATAACACCAAACAAGCCTCAAGAATATTAATAAGAGAATATCTCAATCATACGAATGTGTATATGCTTGGATTGCAAAATAAATAATCTTTGTTTTCGGAAAATGAAATATATACTTGTATAAATATTACCACAAAGATTAGTGTAACAAGCACAAATATCTTTTCACAAATAGTTCAATAAATTCCACAAGATATTTGAGTAAACTTGAAATATGTTTTTGCAAATCAAAACAAATACAAACTTCCAAAGATATTGCAATGATAATGCAACACTCAGAAGTTTACCACAAGTCTTCTTAGAGTAGGCTTATTAGCAAAGCCTCCTAAGAAAACTTAGGTTATGCTCTTGGGAGAAAAATCGATTCAAACACTTTAAACAATGAGAGCAAAAACCTATTAGACTATACACTCAAAGTACTTACAAATGATTTTGAACTTGAAGAAGTAAGCTAGAGTGTTTTTAGGAAAAATATGAGCAAATGGGAATCAAAAGAAATTATTTTTGCTTGAGGGAGATTTTCTTAATCCTTTTTGCTAATCGATACTTAATCCACCAAATGAAAGAGTATATATAGACATGCTGAAAATTTTGACCATTGGGGACCTATTAGGAATTGTTAGAAAAGATTAATGCCATTTAAATCAATTTAACCCTATTTTAAAATTATTAACCGCGGTAAAAATAGGAGCAACCAGAGAGGTCCGGTCGACCAGGACTCAAGTGGCTCGGTCGACCAGGGGTATTTTGAACTGAGTGGTCGGTCGACCGAGGCAAGGCGATTTTCCAAATTTTCTGAGGTTCGGTCGACCGGGCCTTTTTGAACTGTGTGGTTCGGTTGACTAGACCACTGGGAATTCTCCCGAGACCCTTCGGTTAACTAGGTTGTTGGAGAACAAAGTTGGTCGGTCGACCGGGAGGTCAAAATGTTGACTCGCGGGTGGTTCGGTCGACCAGGGTCAAATGAACAATAAGGGCTCGGTCAACCGGGCCTTGGTCAAACTGTTGACCCAGGGCCGGTTCGGTCGAACAGGCCAAAGTGAATTGTGTTGGCCAGTCGACAGAAAGTGCACCAAGTGTGCATTTCGGTCCCGTATTGATACAATAAAGCCCTATTTAAGTGCCTATCACATATATGTGAAGGTGTGAGTGTCTTAGAGGCACTTGGGGTCCAATTTGAAGACACCAAAAAAGTCCGGTGTCGGTCGACCGAAGGTGCACCCTAAGGTCTTTCTATGGTTCTTTCTCATTCATGGTTCAGTTTGAGCTTACAAAATAAATCATGCATGTGATGTGTGTGCTTATTACAAACCGAATACCCTAATTACTATTACAGACAAATTTCACTAAGATTATTACAATTAAGATCAAGAGTTTATCTTCAAGCTTTTGAGCTTACACGTGCCATTGATGATATGCTAGTATGAACCTGCACATAAACTAGATATTTATTAAATGCAATCATATTTGTCATTATCAAAACTAGGGCGTGACTTATAAGGTCAACAATTTCCTTTCCCTTAATACCTACAACACCAGTCTCAAATGATGCTTGTAGTCCCCAAAACTCCTCGAGTAGACCAGTATATCATCAATGAACACAACCACAAAATGGTCAAAATACTGGTGGAACACCTGATTCATCAAATCCATGAAAACCGCTGGTGCATTAGTCAACCCGAATGGCATCACTAAAAACTCGTAATGCCTATATCTAGTACGAAATGCTGTCTTCAAAATATCTTCTGCTTTAACTTTCACCTGGTGGTAACCTGACCACAAATCAATTTTAGAGTAAACCTGGGTCCCCTGGAGCTGATCAAATAAATCATCGATCCAAGGAAGAGGATATTTATTCTTGACTGTTAGTTTATTTATCTCCTTATAATCAATGCATAATCTCATGGTTCCATATTTCTTTTTCACAAACAAAACTAGCGCACCCTAGGGCGACACACTGAGCCTAGGGTTGTGTCTCTATCGACGTACCCACAGACAATTCTATATCTAATGGTTGTGTCTCTATTCTAACTATTTTCACATATCCTCCGATATAAAATAGTGGGTGGCACCTGTATAAAAAAAAAAAAACAATCATTCTATATGGTAAAGCAGTAAAAGTACCTATGACCACGTCCTCAGCCGTCTCAGCGTCTCCCAGTGTCAACGCATAAACCCTCGCTGGCGCAGTGTTCCTCTGCTAAACACCATGGGGCACCTGATATCCATCTCGAAACGGTCTATGAGCCGATGCATAATTCGACGACATGTGACATGATCGAGCCATATGACCAGGCCTCCCGCCTCGATAACAAACATTTTCCCCTGGTCGGCACTCACCGGAATGTCTCCACCCACATCTAGGACAAATGGCAGGAAGCTGTTCGCCCTGAAATCCCTTATGCTCTACCATCTGCCTCTGGCTTTCGCCAGATCCTCCTCCTCTCCAAGGGCCTCGGCTGGGACCTGCCTAAAAACTCGAGGGCACAGCCCTCTTCTTCTAACTCTGTGTCTCCGTCTCCCTAGATAGACTCTCCTCCGCTATAGTGGCCTTGTCAACCAATTCTGCAAAATCCTGGATCCTCACTACCGCCACCTACCTGTAAATATCATGCCTTAAATTTCTCTCAAACATTCTAGCCTTCTTTGCTTCATTTGGGACAATATAGGGGCAGAAACGAGAGAGCTCAATAAATCTCTCCACATACTGCGGGATAGTCAATGACGCCTGGGACAGACTCATAAACTCCTATACTCGAGCATCTCTGACTGAAGTAGGATAATATCTATCAAAAAACATGTCCCTGAATCGAGCCTAGGTCATTTGCACTGGTATAGCCCTATGCTCCTCCAACAACCTAGTGGCTGCCCACCATCTTTCGGCCTCCCTCGCCAGCCTATTATAGCATATAAAACTCTCTGCTCGTCGGTGCAATGGAGTACTATCAGAATCTTCTCTACCTCCTACCCCCAATTATTTGCAACTGTAGGATTAGTCGCTCCAAAAAAAACTAGTGGATTCATCTTCATAAATTTCTCTATGGTACATCCCTGAGTTGAAGATGGACCTCCCCGCTCTCTAGAGCTCCACACTATCTCAGCCATGACTTGCTGAGCCAAACTACGTAGCACAACATCTGAATCCTTGCCTACTGTGCCAGAAGGACCAACACCATCATCTCCACTGGCGTGAGCACTATTGCCTCCTGGGCCCATCCTGTAAACACATAGAACATCGTTTCAAATTCTATCTTCCTACAGACCCAACTTATTCAACTAAAACTCTAAATCCTCTATTAACTATCCCCCCTGATTCTAACCCCAAAATCCACTTCTACAACCCAAACACATGACTCGTCGACATTTTACTATGGTTTTCCTGAAATCATCACCCCAAGGAAAGCATAGAAACAATCATGAAATCCCGTATCCAGATCACAGAACAAAACCTCAAATCTTGTTCCTATATTCTGGTATTGTTTTCTGCTACATAACCTAGCAACCTAGGCTCTGATACCAAAATGTAACATCCTCAAAATTCTTACCATTTATATATATATATCTGTGTATCTACATCCATACCTAAGTAGTAGAAACACAAGTCATACAACCATTTACATATATACTATACAATAACAGAATCTAGTATATACAAACCATACAAAAATACCCTTCCAGCATCATCTACTCAAAATATACACAACTCTGTCAAAACTCACCCTATAACTAGGGTGATCAAAACACTCTCTATCCGCGAGCTTGATCTGCTCGCCTAACTGGTTCACCTGAAAAATGTTAAAGTAATGGGGTGAGTCGACGCTTAGTAAGTGGAAATATGCTATTACTAGTGCGTGGCAACTAAGTTAAGGATACTTTAAAATAGTAACTGAACTGTAATGCAATAAATAATCTGTAAAACATATCTTTCTTTCATAATTTAAAACATACTGCATCGTCTGTATTTTCTACTTTTCATACTAATAATATCATAATATACTCATTATATATTGTAAATCTGTATACATATACATAACTGTGCTTTATCCCTAGGACTCTGTACATCATGATTTGACCCCTCACGACAGGGTTGTGCGGCCCGTAGGCAGGACTTCATCTGGTCGGCCCTCCAGACAAGTCAATACTTTCTACACTACCTCAGCCCGGCTAAACTGCATCCATTCTTAGGCTTGGGACTTGCTACTTCCTCGTCAAACCAACCCCCTCCACCCAGTGAACTAGGGAGCTGCATACTCTCCGAGCACGACTGACGGTACCCACACACTATCTAAAATATGTGGTTGCACTCTATCTGTATATAGCAACGGTATCGTACTCTATATTCTATATCTGTACTATATCTATCTGTAATCTTTCCACAGGGATCTGATACTATATATACATATATGCTCTTTTACTGTTTTCATCATGTTTCCAAAATTACCATAACGCTATCTTTCTATATTGTAAATACTGTAATCTTTGTATACTATATTTGTAGCATCTTGATGCAACCTCTGTATCTTCGTCTATATACTTTGTATGTTATGGTAATAGGAAACATGACATACTATAACTCTGTATATACTGTTCTGTATAAAACTATAATATATATACTGATATGAGTAAACTGTATACATGTGTATGTGTAAATATATATATATATCTGTTCCATGAAAATATTGGTACAAAAGTTGTATATGCATGTAAATTTCTCTATATAATCTCTATGAATATATATTTATATCTGTATATTCTGTATAACTCCATATACTGGGAAAGCTATATAAATTGTATATACTGTCTATATCTATGTATTCAGTATAGTATGATACACTATAAAAACTATATAAATTCTTCATCACGTGAAAATCTACTCAGGCCACACAAGCATTTAAACTCATATTCTGTAAAAACTGTATAATAAACTGGTATAAATATATGTCCATAAAATCTCTAATATCATTCTTAAAACTTCTAGCATAGCATATTTCCCTTACCTTAACTCTAAAAAACCTTTATAAAATTCTGGCTTTATACCCGCGGGGTTCCTAACTTAACATCCTGAAAACACATTTTCCCATAACAAAATATCAGTATTTTCTTACCTACAAAATTTCTTATAACTGAGGGAAAGACCTAATCTGAATAAAATGCCTTACCCTAAGATTGGGACGAAATCCAACCCAACTTTTTCAACGATCAGCTCCGGCAGACTTGCAAAGAATTTTGCCAGGAGCATCGTGGTAGCCTCAGATCTTCAATCCGGCAAGATATAGGCACATAAACGAAGAGAGAAGTGAGAGAGGGACGTAGAGAGAGAGAGAAGAGAGAGAGGAATTTGAAAATGAGATAAAAATATGAGTTTTCACTATTTATAGGGCTAGATACGTCGGCAAGACTCGTCACCTCGTCGACGAGTTCTTCAATAATTTTGCCGACAAACTTCCACCCTCGTCGATGAATCCCTGTATTCGTCGACGAAATCCTGCACAAAATTATGGGTTCTTACAATGTGACTCAGTTTAAATGAATGCAACTATAAGCCACTAAACACGTCATGGATTTAACCAATGCAATTAGAAGCTATTGCATGTAAAAACACGACTAGGATTTAATGAACGCAATGAAGAGTTAGTATATGAAATAAGACCTCAATTAAATGAATGCAACCAAGAGTCATCACGTGTAAGTTCATGTCTTGGATTCATTGAATGAAACTAGGAACCATTATGTCTAAGAACAAAATCTGGTTAAATGAATAAGAGTTATTACGTGGAAGAACATTATCTGGTTTAAATGAATGCTACCAAGACCCATTACCTGCAAGGACATGAGGATTAAATGACTGTAACCCACGACATGGATTAAATGAATGCAACATTTTGCCATTATGTGTAAGAACATGGCCTGGATTAAATGGAAGCAAGAAGGAGCCATTACTTATAAGAATGCTACTTGGATTAAATGACTCAAACCAAGGAGCCAATTGCTTTGATACCCTGTAATATAATCCATAACATCATCACGGTCCAAGTGGGGATTGTGGAACCTGTATATCCATATTCTGCCTATGCAGTGGAAAACAAAAATGCATATAACCACATTATATACAATACCAGATGTTAGTACTTCCCCAAAATATACATAAAAAATTTTACCCAAAATGCCCCCACTCGATCACCTAGGGACCACTCAAAAATGTCTCTCCCAAAATACTCACCCTATAGACTAGGTGGCAGAAGATCCCCTCTATCTCCGTGCCTGATCTGCTCACCTATCTGGATCACTTGAAAAGTGATAAATTACTGGGATGAGACAACTCTCAGTAAGACAAAATATGCTCTTACCTTTTTCAAGGTTTTGTTAGCAAGTTTCGAGGACGAAATTTTTATAAAGGGGGGAGGATGTAGGAAACCAAACCAAGAAAAGAAAAGAAATAAATAAAAGAAAAGAGAAAGAAAAGAAAATGAGAGAAAATCAGTTTGGCAGGACCAAAACCGTCGACGGTTTTGAGGAATCTCAGAAAACCATCAACTCCTCAAAACCGTCGATGGTAAAAACTACCAAGAGCAATTATTAGCCAAACCGTCCACGGTTTTGTAAAGTGCAGAAAAACCATCGACAGTTTTCTGCAGGGCAGAGACTTATAAATTAGAATCTTATGTTTTTCTTTCATTTCATCTCATATTTCTCTCTCCCTCTCTCAAAAATTAGGGCTCGTGTCTCTCTCTCTCTCTCTCTCTCTCTCTCTCTCTCTCTCTCTCTCTCTCTCTCTCCCACGTCTCTCTCTCTTTCTCTCTCCTACAGCCTCTTGAGGGCTCGATAAGTTCCTCTAATCACTCTCCTAGTTCTTGCTCGACTTGTCGGATTGTTTTCCCGCTATAGGATCTTGAAATTTAGGGTTCATTTCCGATCGTTTTAGGCGATTGTTCAAGAACATATAAGGGGAATAAATTATGTCAGCTTTTTCTTAAATTTGAACCGATTAAATTCGAGCATATGAACTCGTATATGTTATATATGATTTTATGATTGATTCAAGCAAATGATATGGATGTTTTGGATTATTATATGTATTTGGGAAAATGACCTAAAATGTGTTGGTTGATCATTTCTATTTCCTAAAAATATAGATTTGGTCAAATAAAATTGTGGAGATGATCAAACCTTGTTTTCATTAAAAATATATTTTCCCAGGCAATTTGGTATATTATGGATTATCAGTTTAAAAATTGTGTGACATGAGGTTATTCATATTTTACTACATAATTGAATCTGAGTATTTTGTGGTATTATATCGTGAAAATGGAATTTGGACTATTTGATGGAATCACTGGAAATGTGGAGCAATTTGTGAAATGGGATATGACGGCCGAATGTCGAGTTTGATATGACGGCTGAGTGTCGAGTTTGATATGACAGCTAAATGTCGGGTTTGATATGACAGCTGAGTGCCGAGTTTGATATGATGGCTGAATGCCAAGTTAGATATGGCGGCTAAATGCCGGGTTCCGATATGAAAGGTTTTACATGAAAATGTGTATATGTTAGGTTTTATACAGAATTATGAAAATGAAAATTTTATTACAATTTTATTACTTAAATTGCATTATATGGTTTAAGAACCCTGAGGACCAGATGTGATGAGAGCACGGTACCATAGCTAGTATTTGAGATAGTGCAACCACACTGTTCTGGATAGAAGTGTTGGTAATGAAAGTTAATTTGGCCACAAAAGGGTTGTGTACCCCCCTTGGAGTCTATACGAGGCTGGGTACGCAAATCGGACTTGCAGACATGAGGTTTGACTTATCCTGTTGGTGGGCCAGCCAAGGCTAGGTCCAATTTTCGAACCGCACAACTCGATCATAGGGGTTTATACATGATGATGTTGTTTGTCCAAAAGGGGGTTTCTTCTATGCATATATGTGAATTTATGTAAATGGGTTATTTATCGGACTATTTTATATTATGAAAGAAATGTGTATTTTCAACTGTATAGTTGTGAGTCATACTGCACAAATGCCATATCTATCAGATAAAGTAAATTTAAGAATGCGTTTAAGTTCATTAAAACTCGTATTAGTTACACACTGATAATAATTTATTCCACCTTACTCAAAAGTATCTCACCCCAGTAAATATATCATTTTTTTAGGACCTACAGGAAATCGAATTTAGGAGCTTCGAGGCGAGACCTAGACGATTTAGCCAAGAGTGGGCTTGGTAGGATACTATTTTGTTATGTTTAGTTGTTTTCGAACATTTTGGGTTGTATAATGTTTTGGGAAAATTTTGGTAAGACTAATTGAGAGTAGTACTCTGGTATGTATGGTTGTACAAGTATATTGTGCTTCTGTTGGCTGTATGTTTATATTAATTATGGGTGTTGATATGGTGGTATCAGAGTATTATAGGGTTATTTATGGAATCTTAGTACTCTGGGCCCCACTGGGTTTAGGGTGCTACATTGTATATTCCACCAATCTATCCCATCAAGTCTAAGGTAAAGACTAGAAGACATTTTATAAAATTTTAGTTTTCTTTTCTAGAGATTGAAATAACTCTTAGTAGTATATTTATAAGTCAAGCACAATGGACAGATGTACAAATTTTTTCGCTGCTCATGTTTTTAACATGTTATTATATATGTATGATATTCTTTCAGCCACAACATTCCAGCCTTCAAATGAAGCCTTGCAATGATCTCTTTGGGGTCCTTAGGCTTTGTCGCGACGTCCCAGGAGCGCATGTGCCCCGGGCGGCGAAATAAAAATTATTTTAATATTTTCATGGAAAAACATGGAATGTCGGAGTCGCCACTAACCTTTAGTGTGGTTAGAATACATGATTACTACCCCGTTACGGGTAAAATAGGTCTACATTACTAGAGTTAGGCTCGGGAGTTCGGTTACGCGAGGGAAAGATACACGCACCCCCTACGCGCCCGTTCTTACGAACAGTACCTAATTAATTTGAAATTATCTCTAAGTAAATCTAATAAGTCTTTACATTACTCCTTTTTATGAATTTATAAATACACATGAAAAATAAATAAATAAATAAATAAATAAAATATATATACATATATTCCCTCAGAGCTTAAGGTACGTGACGCCCGAAGGCTCACACCTCCGCAATAAAATCATAGGGATTAAAAATCAAAAATACTTTATAAAATACGCTCCCAAATTTTAGAAATTTTATGGGTTTTCCTAAGTACGAAAATTCTAGTTTGAGAGGTTTTGGATAATAGATATAATAATTTAAACATAATAATAAAGATAAAAATAGTAATAAACTAGAATATTAGGACACCACAATACATACTAATCAACATATATAATACAAGCTAAAATATTAAAACTAGCACAATACAAAATACTAGATATAGATATATGGTATTTGCTAAAATTCTAAACATACCACCACACTATAAGACTAAATATATAACACGAGCTAAAATATCCAACATACTAATGATAGTAGAATATAAAATATATAATATAAACTAAGATGATGACAATACCATAATGTTAAAATACTACATGTACGTTATAAACAAAAAATCTCAAACATACCATAATACACACGATCACGATAATAATAATAAATATCCACAAATACTATATTACGTTACAAATTACTATAAAACTATGTATACCAAAATAGCATGATACCAAAACACTAAATATATTATATTACCTAAAATATTAAACTTACCATAATAAATAATACATTATATATTAACATACTAAAAGTATCATAATAATAATAAATATATAGTATTGCTCAATATGTTATATTAAAAGCTACCTAAAATACTAAATTAGATGCATGATGTTACTTATAAATCCTAAGTTGTTAAATACCTAATATTACTAACATTCTAGAATATTAA